>NC_133355.1:26404655-26504655 GCF_030506205.2 Paramisgurnus dabryanus | reverse complement strand
CCCCCTCTCTTTCCCAATGCTGTGTCTTTTTTTGGGGTGGTGTCCATGGGAGAGATGCAGGGTCTTTGTTGGACTTCTCATTAGTCACGATCCCCCGCTCACATCTCGGCCATTACGGCCCCTTCACCCACAGACTCATCAGTCACCGCTTACAGACCTCTCACTTTCTCTCCCTTCGTCTCGCCTGAATCTCGTGGCTTCTCCCTCTTGTTCCTGGCTCACACTCATCATCTCATTCGCGGACAGTTATATAGGCTATTTACTCATCTGACTGACAATCCGCTATTATCTGGACGCCTGGTAATACCAAACGCTCGCTCAATTCTGTCCTTGACATCTCCTCTCGCCTTCTCACTCCACAGTCTCACCCTTGGGCATGTAGCCCTCCCCCTTCATGTGCCAGTTGGTGGTGGGGTGTGTTGTGTGTGCGTGTGCAGGGGGAAGGGGGGAATGGCTGAGACTGTGTGTTGCTGGGGTGTGTTGATGGTTGTATTGAGGCCGGGCATAGGCAATGGTCAGTGTGTGTGTGTGTGTGCTGAGTCAATAACATAGCTCCCTGTGTTCAATAGTAACAATAGGAGGGGTAAGTGAGAGATGGGGAGTGGGGGGCAGGGCTTGGGTAACAAGCCGACAGCTGGGATTGAGGTTTGGGTGTTGCAGACATGCTTACACAGAGAGAGAAAGCTTGGACACAAGTTTTGGTATCTGTTTAGTTACAAAGAGGAACATGTTTTCAAAGTACAAACAAATTGGCAGAATTTTAAAAACCACAGAATTAACACGGTTAAAAATGAATAAATTCCTTCTTCCTCTTTCTGTTTAATTATTGACCCGTCGGTCATGAACGGAAGGCTTGGACCGCTAAATGCCACCAGCTGAATGTGCCTGCCATACTGACATACTACTGTCTGAGTAACAATGGGAAAACCCAGACACGACTGAACTCATCCAATCAGGAACTGTCAAGTCAGTAAATGCTTATCAGCCATCGATGTGTCGGCCAATCAGAGATGGCGCAGCTAGTAAATGCTGAGCAACCAGAGAAAGCCGAGCTGATGGGGGTGAGTCTGCCTCACACACCCCCTACTGGATCACATCTCACCTTCAAAAGGGCTTCATACTGGGTTTAATCTCAGTAAATTAATCTTTCTGTTGAAGGAAAAATAAGGGATAAATTAGGGGTAAATAAGTAAGTTACAAGTTCAAAATGTATGTCGCATAATTCACAAAAGCAAAGCCAAAATAAAAATTATATACATTACAGTACACAGACAGACAGACAGACAGACAGACAGACAGACAGACAGAAAGACAGACAGATAAACAGATAAACAGACAGCAGACAGACACTACACAAACAGTCAGACAGTACACAGACAGACAGTAAGACAGACAGACAGACAGACAGTGCATAGGCAGGCAGACAGACAGACAGAACTCAGAGAGTAGACAGACAGTACACAGACAGACAAACAGTACACAGACAGACAGACAGACAGAACACAGACAGAAAGACAGTGCATAGGCAGGCAGGCAGACAGACAGACAGACAGAACTCAGACAGTAGACAGACAGTACACAGACAGACAGACAGTAGACAGAAAGACAGACAGATAGATAGAGACAGACAGTACACAGACAGACAGAACACAGACAGACAGACAGTACACAGACAGATAGTAGGACAGACAGACAGAAAGACAGACAGATAAACAGACAGCAGACAGACACTACACAATCAGACGGACAGTAGACAGACAGTACACAAACAGTCAGACAGTACACAGACAGACAGACAGACAGACAGTACACAGACAGACAGTAGGACAGACAGAAAGACAGACAGCCAGACAGATAAACAGACAGCAGATAGACACTACACAATCAGACAGACAGTAGACAGACAGTACACAAACAGTCAGACAGTACACAGACAGACAGACAGACAGACAGACAGACAGACAGACAGACAGACAGTAGACAGACAGTACACAGACAGTACACAGACAGACAAACAGTACACAGACAGACAGACAGAACACAGACAGAAAGACAGTGCATAGGCAGGCAGACAGACAGACAGAACTCAGACAGTAGACAGACAGACAGACAGACAGACAGACAGACAGTGCATAGGCAGACAGACAGAACTCAGACAGTAGACAGACAGTACACAGACAGACAAACAGTACACAGACAGACAGACAGAACACAGACAGAAAGACAGTGCATAGGCAGGCAGACAGACAGACAGAACTCAGACAGTAGACAGACAGACAGACAGACAGACAGACAGACAGTGCATAGGCAGACAGACAGAACTCAGACAGTAGACAGACAGTACACAGACAGACAAACAGTACACAGACAGACAGACAGAACACAGACAGAAAGACAGTGCATAGGCAGGCAGACAGACAGACAGGCAGACAGAACTCAGACAGTAGACAGACAGTAGACAGACAGACAGACAGACAGACAGACAGACAGACAGACAGTAGACAGAAAGACAGACAGATAGATAGAGACAGACAGAACACAGACAGACAGACAATACACAGACAGACAGTAGGACAGACAGACCGAAAGACAGACAGATAAACAGACAGCAGAAAGACACTACACAATCAGACGGACAGTAGACAGACAGTACACAAACAGTCAGACAGTACACAGACAGACAGACAGACAGACAGACAGACAGACAGACAGACAGACAGACAGACAGACAGACAGACAGACAGACAGACAGACAGACAGTGCATAGGCAGACAGACAGAACTCAGACAGTAGACAGACACTACACAGATAGACAAACAGTACACAGACATACAGACAGACATACAGTCAGTAGACAGACAGACAGACAGACAGACAGTACAGAGACAGACAGACAGACAGACAGACAGACAGACAGACAGACAGACAGTACACAGATAGACAGTACACAGATAGACAGTACACAGACAGACAGACAGTACAGAGACAGACAGACAGACAGGCATATAGACGGTAGACAGACAGACAAACAGACAGACAGACAGTACACAGACAGAGAGACAGACAGACAGAGAGACAGACAGAAGACAGATAGACGGAAAGACAGACCAACATACAGACAGAGAGATAGATAGATAAGCGTACAGCTAGACATATGACACACAGACAGACAGATAGAAAGACAAGACATACATATACACAGACAGATAGATCGAGGTAAACGTGTAGTAACCATGTTTTTTGGTGTATTGATTACTATCAGCAAAACCATGGTTTTACTACACTAACCATGATTTAACTATGGTTTTTGAAAACCATGGTTGTCAAAACCATGGTTATTTTGAGGTTACCATGGTTTTACTACAGTAACTATGTTTTTTTAACTGTAGTAAAACCATGGTTAATTTTCGTAAGGGTACAGACAGACAGACAGACAGAGAGAGAGACAGACAAACAGACAGACATACAGTTGGATGATAGATAGAGAGACAGCAAGATAGAAAGACAAACAAGACAAATACAAACAAATAGACATACAAGCAGATAGATAAAGGGGCTGATGCCAGACAGTCAGTGTACTCTTTTAAGGTTTTGCAATACAGAGATGGTAGTGATGTAATTTATCAATGAGTGTTATAGTGTAAGACCTACACTAATATACAGCTAGCTTCTGAATCTATAGAATAACCTCTCAGTAGTAAAAAACCCCGGCAGCTCTGACCTACATTACCATCATCAGTGTTTTCATCTGAAAAAAGCGTGGGCTGTGTAGGTGTACAATTTGATCTGGAATGCTTCCCATGTCCCACATTCCCACCACACTACTCCAAACACATCCTAACAGGAATCCCCAGCGAATAGAAGATTTAAGATTTAACAGCCAGGTGAGTCTCACGGCAAAGAGACTAAAGGTAAAGTTATATTTAGCAGTGCTTGCTAATGCAACCGTTGCTATTATTACAGTATTTGCCATTCTGTAACGCTTTCCTGTATAGAAAATAACAAATTCTGCTATAACATTTATCTTGTGCAGGATAATTTTTGTCTAGTAGATTTAAATCGATCAAGCCATATAATCGACAGAATATCACTGAGAGAATGTAGGGTCTTTAGGCTCGGCCAGAAAGCATCCAAGCAGAGCACCCTAGCAACCACACATAACACCTTAGCAACCACATAGCAACATCCAGACTGCATCATCCATCCACGGTTGCAAATTTTTGCACTGTACAAATCTCTCTCATAGTCGTGTGCAATGGCACGTGTGTTATATAAGATAATAGATTTTATCTGTGTAATAGCCACAGCATTATGAGCCTATACTTTCTATTGCCCCTCTTTATGCATGTCTCACTGTGCAGTGAAGAGATACCCACAGTGTGATGCAACCACAAAAGCCCAGTGAGATAAGGACGGATGAATGAAAAATGAACAACACATCCATATAACAGATTAATATGACCTTTTGATGTTTATCACCCACCCGACTGCATCAACGTAATAGACACTGTCTTTGTCTCGGCATCTGACCCTCAATAAACCCAGTGCTTCAGTCTGGCTCTCCTGTACAGCGTGTACACGGTGAGAAAGAAAGAGAGGAGAAAAAACAGAGGACGGAGATGACAGATCGAGCAAGACCACACTAAGCTGTGCCAGCTCTCATAAATCATACATGCTTCTCAGACATAGCGCCAGCTTATACTCTAATGATCAACACGACCTCTTTATTCGCTCAACTCTTTCTCCTGTGATTCCCTTGTTTAAATGTCCCATTGCTCTCAAGCTTCAATGCATGCTGGAAATATAGTGTGTTTCAGTCTTCTTGCGAGTCGGGTTTACAGTAAGATGATTGTGTGAGCCTCAGGCGTTAGATACTCTTTTATGAAGACGTCTTTATGAGGTTGATGTGTTACTGCTTGTGAATGCAAATGAGCTGTGACTGACACATATGAAAGCATTGGGACCCTATGACCTTCTAAAGCAAGATACATTTACATTTAAATGTAATCATTTGATCGTGCATTACAATTTATGTGTTAGAGATACATTTTCCCACATTTAATATTTATCCAATGATGTACCAGTTGAGCTACAGGAACTCCTTTAGCAATCTAAAAATTAGAAAAAGCTTAAGTGATACAACAAACAAGAGGCAATAATATCAGCATACTCTGAAAAATGTTGGGTTGTTTTAATATGGTTTGGTCGAATAGTCTCTCGTAGCCAGACCTTTCTACTGAAGGTCACTTGATTGACAGGTGAACTGTCACTGCTGTCACTACCGTCAAGCTAGGCGGGCGTGGTTTCAGCAACCAGGCACCTAAGCTCCACCTACATCCCGCCTCTTTGCCCATTTTAGGTTATCCTTGAGTGATACACAGTGACGAGCTGCCAATATGGTGATGGCAGGGTCCCCCAATTACTGGCTTCAAAAATGTTATTCACAAATTAAAGGGTGACGTCATGGACAATACATTCATATTTTTTACAGTCTATGGGGTCAAGATGGCAAACTTATTAGTTCTCGTGCTTCTCTTATTTTGGTGAACTAATCTTTAAAATTTCGGTGAAGCTTCGGTTGTTCAGCGCCTGTTTACGTTTGCAATGTGAGTCTGGTGTACTTTCCAAACTCATTATTGCAATACTGTGCAATAATGTTGGAGACAAAAATGTTGCGTTGTTTTCACCCATGATTGGGTCAAATATGGACAAACCCAACTAACATGGGGGTCTTCCTACTGATGGTCTTGGAACCATGGCTGTTTTGAATGGCCAAGGACCGTCCAAGAGTCCATATGTCTGACACATCAAGCAACCTATCACATTTGACTTTGTACCGTTTAGGGACTCGGAGATGTCCCAACCATTGTGCAACTATCATTCACAAACATCTCTAAAGTTCATAACAGCAATAGCAAACACGTTAAGATAGCTTGCATACTTTTAAACATGGAGCATTTATTCGAGCTTGATGAAGCATATTGTCCCATACAGCAAAAAAATAAATTTCTCCTGCCAAAATATATTTTTAATATATGCTAAATACATTTTGTTGAATGTTATGCTCAATTGAATATATTTTTAAATTTGGAAATATATTTAGTTTTAACCTTTTAAAATGTATTTCAAGGGCGAGGAAATATATTTAAAATGTTACATCCCATATGGCAAAAAAGTATTTTTTTCCTAAATATATTTTAAATATATAAATACAAGTTAATTTTATAAAGTATATTTTTAAAGTTAAAAATATATTCAATTTCAATGTTTACAGGTTTTTAACAAAGTTTTTTTTCCAATGTGACATGAATATATTTTCTTGGATTTAAATATATGGGGGGATAAATATATTTTTAAAGCTTTAAAATTTATTTTAAAAATATATTTCAAAATATACAAAAGTTGGCCAAAGAATATATCAGTGAAAAATATATTTTCGAAAACATATTTCAAAATATATTTCAGCGAATATATTTTTGGCCATTTTTTGTATATTTTGAAATATATTTAAAAATATATATTTTTTGGGGTCACCGATGTAAACATGAAAGCTTTCGTTTTCGATCAGACTGTGTTGTTTCTGGGCGGACCATTACAGGAAAAAACACATTTTTTAAATATTTTACTATGTTCTTACTTTAACTTAGATGAATTAATAAATACATCTTTTTTCAATGCGTGCACTTAATCTTTGTACAGCGCGTTGTGAATGTGTTAGTATTTAGCCTAGCACCATTCATTCCTTAGGATCCAAACAGGGATGAATTTAGAAGCCACCAAACACTTCCATGTTTTCCCTATTTAAAGCTCCCGTTCTTTCTGTGATTTTGAAGCTTTGATTGTGTTTATAGTTTGGAATATAACATGTATTCATGTTTCATGTGTAAAAAACGCGGTATTTTCACACAATTGACTTATCAGTATAGCATTGTTTTCACTGTCCTCAAAACAGGCTGATGTCTTCCTTGTTCTATGAAGTCCCTCCTTCAGAAATACGTATCAAGTTCTGATTGTGTAGTTTGTTAAGTGTGTTGTGATTCGACAGCAGCTTAGCTTAGCAGAGCCGTTTGAGCCAAAGCTGGTGACGTATTCATGTGGGCGGAGTTTAGTCAAAAAAACGTTTTACTGACGTCATTAAAGCAGGGTAATAGAGGGTTGTAGACCAAACCGGCCGTTCGCTGTAGGCTTTGAAAGAGGAATTCTATTAAAGAAAATATATCGCCTGGCAGGGAACTTTGAGCTTTATCATTTTACAGGTATTATTTATGCTTTTATAGCAACATTACACACTAACTAGGGATTAAAAAATGGGATCAGGAAGAACGTGACCTTTAAGAATGTTACATGAGTAGTTACACGAGTAAGTATGGTTGCCCAAAATAAAAATTTTTAGGCGGATAAAAATTAGAACTATATTGTATGACGGAAGAGCACTTAGTTTGCAGCACTTCGACCTTTGCGTGCAGTAACATCATCACTCCTGACTATTCCCCCTCTCGCTCAAACTTCCGTCAATGTTACTGCGCTCGAGGTCAGAAAAGTGTTTCATATGCAACAAACGTTCAGCCAGCGGTCCATGGTCATGACCTTCTGAGGCTGAGACTAGGTCAAATATGGACAAACCCAACTGTTGAATAAACCTATGCTGGGTTGCTTCAACCCATGGTTGGGTAAGAAGAACCCAGCATAGGTTTATTCATTACCAAACAAGTTGGGTTTGTCCATACATATTTGACCTAACCATGGGTAAAAAGAACAAATGCAACATATTTGCACATTTCTGTGTAATTCAATCAGTCTTTTCATTTAATAATAGTGCTGACTAAGGAAATACTGAACAAATCCAAAATAGTAAAATATGAAAATTTTATGAAAAATGAAAGAGAGATGCAGAAAACCAATAAGATTTGCCATGTTGGCCCCATAAAGTGTAAAAATATTAACGTAGTGTCAGTTACGTCATCCTTTGGTTTTGGAAGAGCATTTTTTAAGCCAGTAGTGGGGGACCCTGCCATCAACCTTTTGGCGTCTTGTCACCAAAATCATTAACGTTAACCAATAACCGAAAATGGGCAAAGAGGTGGGACGTCGGTGGAGCTGAGGTGCCTGCTGCAACCTCTAGCTTGACGGTAGTGACAGAGTTCACCTGTCAATCATGTGGCCACTCCCTTAATTATACAGAACTTTAAGGCTTAATATAATTTAAACTGATGATTTACAAAAATTCACCCACCTCACATTTGTCATGAAGGGCAACATTAGCTATTAAGACCAAAATCACTTTCTGTACCAGGCTGTAAACACAATTATTTCTGCTGTAAAGAGGGGTATTTTAACATTGGGGTCTTTTTGGTAGAGTATTGCGTAAGCAGTGCACAGGTCAAGGGTTTGATCCCAGGGAACATACAGTAATAAAACGTATACCTTGTAATAAACTCTGTGTTGCTTTGCCAAAAGCATTCATGTAAATCACCTTTCCTTTTTGGCCGTTGTGCACCTGTGTTTTGCTCTCTGCCCATAAGCTGATGGTGAGGGGCGGGGCTCAAGGATCTACAACTCTCTCCTTCTGTCTTGTAGACACCGGTGGCTCACATGTGAGGTAGAGAGACCTAAGGGGCTGCGTTCGACTGCTCTCTCTCCCACTCCACCGCCAGCTGCTCTTATGATGTGAAAGAGAATTTATAATCGGGTGGCTGAGGAGATGAGACGAAATTAGAGAAGCGAGAGAGAAAGAGAGATAGGAAGGAGTTGTGGAGAAAGTGGTGACCTAATTCTGTGCAAATGGCGGTTCTGCTGTGGTAGTCTAGGCAGCTTTCTCTCTCTCTCTCGACTTCAGAAGGCAAACTTCTGCCTGGTGTTTCTCTTGGGTCTTCTGACAGTGTAGCTTGAATGCTTTAAGCGTCTATGCTGCCGTTGCATTTCTGCATCCTACACGTGTGAGGATTCTTCATACAACACAAACACACGATGTATGCCATAAACTAGGCCACTGGTAAAATGAACGAAGCAACTCGTCGGTATTGCACTTTTAATAACGCTTAAAAATTTAAAGTGATACAGACACAGAGCCTCCTACAAGACAGGAAAATTCTAAGAGCTTATCACTGGAGCAAATAGAGTTTTCTTTAATCTCTTGTTTCTCCAATTGCTCTCAGACAAAAACCCCAGAGATCTTACAACAATGTCACACAAGCAGCGTTTCCGTTACCCTTCAAAATGCGCACATTGACATTGCAAGTTGAAAATAGAAACACATAAATTTCACAATAACCATATATCGCAAAAAACTTTTACGCTTGCATAAGGTAGTTTTTCAGGCAATTCGGAAGAGGTGTATTTCGCGAACTGCAAACGACCGACCTTCCAAAAAATGCAGGGTTTTTTTATGATTCTTGCGGGCTAAAATCCTTGATCTTGCGGCACATTTTCTTAAAAATGCGATGGAATATGCAGAATATTTAGGCAATTTTATGCAATGAAATTATGCAAAAACTGCGGTTGGGGTTTGCAGTTTTCTATGATGTTCACGTTGCGTAATCACGTCACTTCATAATGTTCCCATAGCAACAGGGGAGAAGGCTGCGCTTGTGTGAAGTAAATGCAACATTTTTCAACTTTCTGCTAAGATATGTGTGACTTTTTGCTACGAAATGCAGGGATTATGAAATCATGACAGCCCACATAGTTTGCGTCTGGAAATTTGCAATTTATGAAGCGAAAGTGCAGCGTATGTAGAAATGACTGAGGAGTCCATGATCAATCCAAACCAGCCGTATTTATTACGTAAACATCTGTAGTGTATATAAAAGTAACAGCTTACACAGCCACAGGCAACAAACCAAAACTAAACACTTCAACCCGGCAGGGGAATATAAAACAGCGCCAACAGGGCTCATGCGCACTTTCACTAGTACGGTGTCTCTCAGTGTCCATACAGTACGCAAACGCAATCATTCATAAGAATGATCTACAGCGTATTTAAAAAAATGCGGCCCCTGCACAAAATATGCAGACTTTGGTTGAGTAAGCATTGAATCATGCGATCGCATAAGCTTGTTTTTCTGGAGGGACTGAAGGGATACAATTTATTTGCATTTTCAGGTCACTTAATTGATGTAAATTACATAATCATCATTCAAAGATGATGCGGTACCCTCATAAACACCTCATAAGTGTTTGCTCCCAAGTATAAGCTACCCAGTCTCACAAAATTATGTACCTATAGTCACGTAATTTTTTGATTCTTTTTCGTGACACTATCACGAATTTCTGCGTTTTTTCGTGATCGTATCACAAATTTCTGTTTATGTGTCATTGTCACGTATTGGTTATACTCAACTGCTTTTCCTATTTTCAAACCATTGTCGCTTCAGTTTAGGGTTAGATTTGGTGTTTGCGTTAGGATGTCACTTTAAGGATTGGTTTATAAAAAAATTTTTCAGATTGATTTTTATATTGTCCGATTTTTAAACCATTGGCGCCTGGCGTTAGGGTTAGAATTGGGTTTGGGTAAGGATGTCATTTAATGTAAATCTAACCCTAAACCGAAACGACAATGGTAAGAAAATAGGACAAAACAGTTGAGTAACCAATACGTGACAATGACACATACGATCACGAAAAACTGGGAAATTCGTGAAAGAATTACAAATAAGAATAAAAAAATTACGTGACTATAGGTACGTAATTTCGTGTGACTGGGCGGGTATAAGAGGATTTCCGGTAACCAGTGCTGGACTGGTAATCTGGCATACCGGGCAAATGCCCGGTGGGCCGACGTCCTTGGGGGCCGGTGAATAATATGATATTTTTTTATTGGCCAACGACCGGCCCATAAAGCAGGGACAGCGGCCCATTGGTTCATTTTCCATACTGACACTGGGCTGGTCCAATCATCTCTTAACAAGCTCCACCCCTCTGTTTCTTGTGTCAGATGGACAGAGCGATGATCTGACACAAGAAACAGAGAGCGAGTATCATACAGACGTATCATACATCTGACACTATTTCTGACCAGCCCATAACACTCGTACATCGCGCAACGCAGCCCGTTGCTTTCTTTCTTTGTTTTAATGTAATTCATTAATGGCGCAAAAAGGCGCGGTGGCAATGTACTGCATTTTTTAAAAAAGTTAGCGTAAGATGTTTTTTTTTTTTTTCGGAAAGACCGGCCCAGGATACACCTAATCAGCAGCCCATTGGTTCTTTTTTATTTGACATTTGGCTAGCCCAATCACAACTTTTAGGGCATTTTATGAAGCATGCAGAGTTAGTGTGCGTCAGTCAAAATAAGAGACGACTGAGAACCGAGTGGACGTGTGGTAAGCAGAACTGCATCTAAAACACTGTTGTTAGATATCCTCTTGCTAAAACGCAGTCAAAAACACAAGTGCTATAGACCAATGGCTGTTTGCAAAATGACAGTGATTACACTGCAATAAAATACAGTGTGGGCAAAATTATTAGGTAGCTACATCAAACTTTTGATCACAGTTTTTATCAAACATATTTACTAATTCCAAACCAAATGAATCTTAATAACTACCATTCATTTTGTAAATAAAGCATTTATAAGTAATACATTATTGTTAATGATGTCTGGCTGGAGAAAAAAACACCTTATATTCAAGTGTGCAGAATTATTTGGCACATTTTCTTTTACATTTAAAATGAGCTAAAAAGGTTTATTACATACACTGGAAATTCATTATTTAATGTCCATAAGAAAGATTCCATGCATGGAAATTGCAAAATTAAGGTTTGACCATTATACAAGAAATCCTGATTTGGGCAGCAAGGGCATAAAATAGGATGAAAGGAAAAAATATACAAAATTAATGTTGGGTATTAACATTACTGTGTTTTGGAATCGGTAAAAGGTGTTCAGAAAAAAGTGATCAAAATATTCTGCACACACTGTAATGGGACTCGTGGCTCAGAGAACACTGCGACTTCATTGTAACATTTATCAGGTCCTGGTGTTATCATAAGGTGTTCAGAATGGTTAGTTTAAACATTGTGCACTACCTGGCTAACACTATTATTTTTAAAACCTGCAAAACCTTTTTACAGCGCTTACATTTTTGTAATGTCACGTGTCAGCTCTTATACTTTTCTACTTAATCATTATATGGAGTTGGTAGTCAAGGTTGCACAAAGATTTGTGATCCTATGTAGTGGGCCGGTCTGGGCCAAAATGCCAGGGCCAATTTTTTGTCCCAGTCCAGCCCTGCCGGTAACACCCCTACATCTATTTGATTTAAAATATTGTACTATTAAACACCTCATACATTGGCGCTCTCAAGTGGCTTTTCTTGGCATTAATGTTGGATAATGCTCGTACATATCCTTTGAATAAAATAATGTCTTAAAATAACCAACTTCCGTTAACGTTTGGAATGACTTATTGCGAGAGGAAAAATATGTTTTAATCGCATATCATCAGTTAGTGGAAACGCTGTCATTTCACAAAAGTTTTAGAAAATATCCGATAACTTTTGCGCAAATCTGTAATGGAAATGCAGCTACAGTGTTCTTGGTTTTTACGAAGTTATTCAAGTCTGCAAGATTTCTTATCAAAGTCTTGTTTGAATTTCCTCGAATGGATTATAAGACAAAAAATCTGAAAAATGAAACATGGATGAGAACTCTACCCAGCAAGCAAAAACCGAGACTTTGAAATGACGGCTAACTATAAACCCAATATAGTCCGGCTATGAGTAACCCACTTTTGCGCTTAATAATCTTGAATTTGGTTACATACCATTTTTGCCAAAATAACTTGAAGATGTATGATATTCCAACATGTTAGCAAAGTCAACAGGTGTTTAAGGTGTTTGGTTTCATTTGTTTTAAACGTATACGAATCATCTATTTTTGGGCTATGGTAGATAGATTTTCACTGACAGCCCAAATTTAGCCTTGTTTAGCCGAAATTGCTTGCTGGGTAGTCATTCGGAGCAACAAAAGAGCCAAACTATTTTGTTCTCCAGACTCTCACGATCCACCACTAACTTTCCAGTACAGATTGAAAATGATTATCATACAACAATATCTAAAAGATGAATGAATGGAAACTAATATTAGAGCGCTTGTGTGGTCTCCAGGGGTGCAGAGGAGAAGGCTTAAATAATGAACAAGATTGTACAGCCGCTGCTGAAAATGAAGGTCAAGTCATGAACTCTAAATAAAAGGACTTTCTGGACCACAAAGCACATATAAACATACAGCGAAAGAGCTTTTCGATTCCCACGGTCTTTCTCTGCATCCTATCACGTTTAGAACTGACTTGGTTTTACATTTCCTGCAACCCTCTAGGACAATAAAATCGATGCATACTAGTGACGCTTTAAAACCAAAGTGAAGAAGAAGGGTGCTGTCCTGTGTGGGCTTTAAAGGTGAATATCTGACTTTTGTGTATCAGGTCTCCCTGTGTGTTGACAGGTGCTGTCTGTGGGTAATTGGTTCCCATCAAAGTGTTACTCAGCACAGGGTCAAGCACAGGAAAAGTGGGCACCACTTACCCCTCGGTCACAGTATTTCACTGATAGCACAGCAGGGTGAGTAGATGCTGGAAACAACACTTTTTGAATTGACAGTTAGCATAGCTGTGTGGTGATTTACTGTAATTAAGCTTTTAGTAATACATTAACACATTGTGGGTATTATGGCAACTCAAGCAGCTAAAGCCAGGGGTATAGTCTGTTTTTTTACGTTTACACGGACGTACGCACACAGTCGAATGCACAGCCTTGCAAAGTAAGCTATAGCTTATTTGACTCTTACGTATACACAGACATTGGACACATGCAATTGCGACAAAATGCAATGCATCTCCTGGGCTACATGCGCGACCTACGCATACAACGTACACAGGGATTAAAAAATCCAGCAGTGTGCGTATAGTACGTATGCGTAAAACATGAACCATGCAATTTGTATATATTTTTTTAAATTTCACAGACACAACACAACTTTGTCAAAACGATCCTCATAGATCTGCAAAAATGACTAAAATCTGTATTAAGAGTGCAAGGCCAGTAGTTGGCGATGTTACTTTGCAAAGAAACACTATGCACATATGCATTCTTATACAGTGCGATAAACACAAACAATTAGGATGGCGATAACATTGAGCTATTTTGTTTGGACTGTTGATTAGGTTTTGGAATTTTGTAAATTTTGTCAGTGAAGCATTAAAGACCGGGTGCATAGTTATTGAAAAAGGGAGTTGGGCCGAGTACCAAAACACGCTTGTAGCCAATCAGCAGCAAGGTGCGTGTCTACTCAACGACATCGTTGCCTGGGTTGCGTATGTGTGGGGCGGGTCTATCAAAAGAAGGTCCAGATTCTATTGGGGTAGGGGCGTGTTTGTTAAGGTGATTTCATATGTCAACACTGGCTTTTCACCCCGCCTTTAATAAACTCATTATCTTGAGTAGCACCACACAGACCTGTTGGCTGCCATTGTTGTTGTGGTTCTCAAATACTCGCACACGCCTGCAGACTATTTTACGGATTTTCTTATTTGTAGTTCATGCAGAAACGTTAATGGTGCCGTTTTCAAAAGTTTACTTTCAGGACCCAAAAACACTGTGGTCATGTAAACAAAGACAAAGCGCATAAACAGGGCTGGCGGCACGGATCACCATTAATGTTGAATGGGATTTTAATGATAAAACGTGCTATTTAAAAATCACATTTGCCTAGTGTATTGTCTTCCTAGAGTAAATAATAAGCTCAAATAGCAATATTTTAAAAAGGACGGTTTGTGAGGCAAGGTCAAATGTTGATTAGACGCTTGACTAAGCGTGCTTTCCCACCATAAAATTTCTTGAACTATGCAAACACGAAAGCTACAAACATTCCATAATTTCAAGGTTTTAAATTACAATAACAAATTTTTACAATGGACATTCGAAAATGCATGGATTAAAAAGAAACAACAGCAACTGGGTCTGAGCTTTTTGTTTTTATTGTTGTATATTCATGAATATCAGCTGACGTCACTCACATCTCAAACTTGTCTTCCGCCATTTTCAGTACCTGAAGTGGTCGCAAATAACTAGATAGGATAAAGATAAAATCACCCATAAGTTTCACACAAAGTATACAGCATTAATCTGATCTCTATATTTGTGTTCAGAGTTTACAAGATTTTTTCCTCCAGGGAAAAATTGTTTGGAAAAGTCATAGCACACATCTCCATTAAACTTTAAAATTGGGGTTAAGAGGTTAGATACAGATAATAATAGTATTGATGTAAGTATAAATAATGTGCTAAGTGCTACTGAAAGACTCATTGCGCATTTTTGCACCAGATGGGATCTTTGCATTCTGGGTTGAGGCAGTTATAAAAATAAACAAACAAGGCCGCGCAAGTGCTTTTCTCAGCCATGTGTTTCCCATCAAGCACCAATTAGTCTCATTATTGGTCTTTGTGATGCAAATCACACTGGATCAATAAACTTGTATTTACCCTATCAGAAACCCCATGACGGCCATAATTACTAACCCCTGGGGCAGGACTTTCCTCGTCACAAACATAAAATGGTGACATTTAATGCACTTAGCGAACACGCTCATGCAAAGTGACTTTGCGCGGGCTGCCATTATATCCCCATTAGATTGGGAGGACAAAATGGAAAATATCTGACGTCCAGGTAAGATAGCTAAGGAAAAATGCTTGGAATCCTGCATTTTCAAACAAACACAATAAAGCAAGTTTATCAGAAACAAACAGGGATGAGCAGAAGATGGAGGGGGGATGTTGGATTCCAGAGAGTCCAGTGGTGGGTGGTCAGATCTCATCAGCACCGTGATGAGTGACAGGCAGCCTGTGTGGGGTAAATGAAAGAAAAGATGCAGAGAGATGGCCGCCATACGGCCACATTAGTTAAAGATAAGTATTGCTCCTAAATCAAAGCCATTCTGATAGCAGGTCATACTTGTTAAGAGAGATATAATAAACGGCTGCTCTCTCACCCTGCTTATTGGTATATTGTACTGAAGAAATAAAAAGCTATACATGTTACATACTCAAAGCACTAAGGACTGTTTATAAAAACACTCACACTAGATAAAAAAACCACTTGTGTTTAATAAATTAAATGCATTCAAGATAATGATGGCTATTTTGTCTAGCTTTATTTTAGTTGTTTACGTTGGGTAAGCAGCATAGCAAAGATATTTAACATTATTACACGGCACTCTAAAATGCTTGATTCTTATTGGCCAGTTGCGACATTCCAAGGTTTGTTATTCTGAGATAACAACGGCTGAAACTAATAACACACGGTAACCTGGATGCAGCAAATCATTTTGACAGACCACAGTTTAACATTACACAAAAATGAAGTATAATTATGTCTTTTGATAACATATATGACATTATATTTGTTTGTTTGTGAACGTCTTATCCCAAAACTAAAAGTAACCGTTTTTTTCTCGTGGAAGGTCTACATTCGTTAAAAACGATAAAATATTAATTCTGATAGATCAGTGGCCAAATTCCAATGTTTGTTATTCCCAGTGCAGTTTAATACTTAATGATGAATTTAATATAAATATACATAAATAATAATATATGAGATTTTATTTACAAATGCATCGCCCTTGAAATGTTTGTCACTGTGTGTCTTGTCACTAGGAAACCGGTTTTCCACATGGAAGGTTTGCATTTCTTACAAAATAAAAGTAAAAAAATATATATCAAATAAAAATGTCATGTACATATGAAGAGTTTGGTTCCAAAACATGATAAACCCCATTTAAAAAAAAAATTAGAATCGTAGTTTTCCTCATCTACTTTGTACTTCGTGATCAACAAACAAACAAAAACAAAATAATACTTTTGATGGCATTGATAAACCTGTGGTGGTTTTCTGTGGCGGGGAAGAAACATAAGTAGGGCTGTAACGATTAATCGTGCAAATGCGCATTTTCTCAATGAATGAATTTGATCTATTTTACGGTGAAATCCCAGCACATCCCAAAGTCAGGGGGCGCTCTCGTTCAGAAACTCCCTTTGTGCCACAGAAGTAGCAGCATTACAAATGATATTTCAGGAAATGTCAATAAGGATATTTATATTTCAGTTCTTCAAATGGTTTCAGGTATTTTCATGATAATAAAGAATATTTTGAATCGATTTCAGACAGGCATTTTAATGGGACACGCGATTAATCTTAACAGCCCTAAACATAAGCCATAAAATCGAATAATTTACGTGAGAGGGACTCGGGCGAAGAAAAAATGCCGGCTGTTGCTTGTTTTCACACAACAGCATCAAGCTTCTGTCATGCTAACACATTGACCCCAACGGATCTTATGAAAAATTTTCCAATATATTACTCGAAGTCAACAAAAATCGAGCAGGACCAAAACATTTTACAGCTGATATCAGTCAAAAAAGTTTAGCGATGACATTTCAAGGATGACAGCAGCAATGACAGTGTTCTTAAAATTACAAAATAAGTGTTTTGATTAATGCCATTAATGTTTATTTTTTTTATCAGTAGTCAACTAAATGAATATAACATGGCAAAGATGAATGCACATTTATATATTGATTCAATAGATATATAGCATTTAAAAAAAAACTTGTCATGGATTTATTGCATAAATCTTTGAAAATCAAGATATGGATTTGAATTTTTTATGTTATTATAACCTAAAGATGCTATGTGTACGTTTGTAACAGAAAATAGTGGTTTTCATCTTGTCACTTTCTTCATATAGAAAACACATTTTACCCAAATTAGTCAAAATGGATTTATTGCGTTTTGGAACCAAACTCTTCATATATTTGCTGTGTAATATGTGGGATAACATACACCCAACCGGTTGTTATCGCAAATAAATCCCTTCAGGGTGATGCAACATCCCTCTGCTTCATGTAATCCCTTACATAGCATTAAATGTGACTCATGAGGTCACAATTTAGAGTTGGAGCTATTCATTTAAATAAATTTGCATAGGCGCATTTGATTTGTGGCCTGGAAATACTGCAGTATCGTAGGTATTTGTTTACATGATTTCTTTGTTCTAAATGACCTGAAATCCTAAAAAAAACGTTTACTTTAATATACATTTTCAATCCTAGGTTTTCA
This sequence comes from Paramisgurnus dabryanus, assembly GCF_030506205.2. Lineage (NCBI taxonomy): Eukaryota > Metazoa > Chordata > Actinopteri > Cypriniformes > Cobitidae > Paramisgurnus > Paramisgurnus dabryanus. Next base: position 26,486,545 of record NC_133355.1, on the reverse strand, counting down.
GTGTGGAAATAATAAAGCCAACTGTGCATAATGTTTATTATCGCTTCAGGAAGGTCAGCATGCAAATAAGTGAAGGAAAATAGATAGCTGAGCTTGTGCAGGACCCCATTAACTTCACACCAACTAATTTAATAAACCTACGTGTGAGAGAGAAATGTCACTGTGTATCGTCTCTAAATGGCACACATCCTTAATGTGGTGTAAACTGACGGCTGACAGAAAAACTTGAGATTGGGGCACAGTGTAGCCGAAGAGAGAGAGAGAGAGAGAGAGGATAAAGAGTAAGATACACTGGGTGGAAAGGAAGGGGGTGGCAAAAATCATTGTCCCATCTGCCTGCTGCATAAATATTTCAAACACACAAACGGCAGGAGCTGGTTTACACCAGGAGGTGGTATATACTGTGTTCACGTCAATGAGACACATTCTCTGTTTCTTTTTTATGGCAGTTCATAACAGGAATTAAAAAGAAACCATCTTTGTGTAATCTATAGGTGTGTATGGCTGCATAATGCTATTCTTTCTTTTGAATTGAACTGTATACAGCTTTTTTCGGTCTTGACTGAAAATAGAGCTGTGTTGTGCTATACACGCTAAATCATTTTTCATCCGCTACTCAATAAATTATGCAAGAGACCCTAAAATCCTCTTTTAGTATTCATGAAGGTACAAAATTAGGTACATTCAACAAATGCCCATATAGTAATTTCCTGTTTCTTTTAGAATACTTGTGAAATTATAGTGGATTGCGCTAGTTAAACTAGTAAAGAAGTATAGTTTGCTTTAAACCAGTGGCGGTCGGTGACTTCTTTTTCGAGGGCGCTCGATGCAAAGTTCGTCACTACATGTATGTGGGTACATCATTTAAAAATATGTGTTCAGCGCGTCATGTGAACCTATGTGCATCATGCGTGTTGTCCAAATAAGTGCCTGCTGCGGGTTTATGATTAAAGTGACGCTCTGGTAACACCAGAGTTTAGTGTTAAGGGAATGTCTTGCGTGTATTTTGTGAACGTGACCGTCTCTTTTATCATAAACCGTTTCGAGGCGTCTGCAGCAGGCACTTATTTTGACAAGACACATAATGCAAATGGTTCACATGACGCAACAAACACATATTTTGACACGACGAGCAACACACATGACACTACAAACACATATTTTGAATTTGTGCCCCTCAGAAGAGAAGTCACCAACAAATAATCAATAGCAATAATCTTTTTAGAGTAGTTTATTTCTGATAACAAGCAGTTTACCTTTGTTCAAATCATAGCGTATACCATGTTGGTTTAGTTGATGATGTCACGTGGAAGGTTAAGTATTAATTAATTTGTGCAAATCGATTTAATGTCAGATTATTGCTGTAAATAACATATATTGCATCAGAAGACTGATTTTGTTATCGTGATTTAGTCATCTGTTGTTTATTTTGAAGATATTTCATTCATGCGTAAACTTATGTCACTCCTCCCAAGGATTCCCCATGGTCTTAAAGCTCGTATGACTGTGCACATGCGCAGTTTTTAAATGCAGCGCTTTAATTCTGTTTACAAACTTACAGACGTAAAATAAAATTTTAATATATTTAGAATGATGTACTACATGGTTTTTTGCTTATTTGTTCAAAAGCATGATCAACGTAAGTCTACATATTATAATAACAAGGCACGATGCTTCTAACGACAGGTGAAGAGCTGTCGTTCAAATCACACAGGTTTGCGATGCAGCTTGCGAATGTTCGTTTGAACTATGGTTTCGGGAAACACCAAATCGTTGAACTTTGTCAGTAACGACGAAACTTACGACAGTAGTTGGCTAACGATGCTTTCGGGAAACCCACATCTGATGCGTAACGCGACAACTCACGTGCGTCCGATACAACAGTCTATACTCCAGGCTTAATGGTTAGAGACTCAAACCCATAACCTGAAGGTTGCCAAGAAGGTTAAATCCCAAAACCAGTAGGAAAAAATTTAGTTCCTTTTTTGTCATTTTACGTCACTTTCGATATTTTTTGAAAGCACAGTTGACTGTTCTTAGGGCGCACTCACATTATCCAAACCAAACCAAACCATGCCCCAGCGCGATTGTCACCCCTCCCTACTCCCCCAGGTGCACGCACTCACACTGTACTTCTTATCGATCCGAGTCCGGGCGCGCTTTCATCATTAAGATGCGATTGTTTTGAAAAAAGCAGGAAGTAAAATGCTCTTTTAACACTGGAACCCACAGTAATGATAAGTCTGTGTTTTTTATTCTGAGTCATTTGGTGCGCGATTACAGACAACCCTCTCACATGTCATCATATTGCTTAGTTGATCTGTCACGTGTGCAGCTCGGACATTCACGTTACCCCGCTGCTCGCAGCAAAAGGTTTTTACGGAGGCAGATGAACGTGAGTGGTCGCGCAACTGACGTCTTCACCTTTTGAATCGCGCTCAGGCGCGATTGCGCTTACACCACAGCCTTCCACGCCTGAGCCCAAGTGAACCGCGCTCCGGCCCACCTCTGCAACCCGGCCGCGGCGCGATTAAACAATCCGCTAGTCAAACAAACCAGGCTTTGGGGGTCAAACGCGCCCGAGCGCGGTTTGGATAGTGTGAGTGCGCCCTTAAACTATTACAATGAACCTAACTTGAAATGCCCAAAATGTGAACATATACTAAGCTGACATCCATTTTTTTCCAGTTTAATTATTACCTAAAATTAATAACAAAACATAATTTTTACCCTAGGGATGCACCGATATATCGGCCGGTAATCGGTATCAGCAAAATAATTTTATTTTTTTATTTTTCACACTATCAAGCATCGGACAATTGTTTAAAAACAGCCGATAATCAAGGCAGATTATCCTGGAAGGGGTGAAAAAACGCACCAGAACTCATGTTGTGTGATTATTTTGAATTAGGTCACAATGACAACTTTTTCATCAATAAGTTGCAGTTTGTATGCTCTGCACTACTAGGATTTCACAACATAATAATTTGAAATAAGACACAGAGGCATCGATTTTACATGTCTATGCCTCTAAACATGACACTGAACACAGCAAACTTTGATTGGTGCTTTACATTTACTGCCTTGGCCAATGAAAGCTGCTGTGGTGTACAGACCCTGAGTATGTGACATCACTTGAATCCTTTCTACAGCATGGAAGAAAGACAAGCAAATGTTTAGTGTTGCCTGCATTTGTGAAGCTCAACCATTCAACCTTGTTACCCAAATGATTTTAGCCATGTGTTGTCACAGACGATGCATTCAAATCTCTGAGCCCGTCTGTGAAGCTCACGCTCGTGTTTGTGTGCGATTTGACGTGGTCATATTTACATGCACGCCGATCCCACCCCGTCAGCCCGGATCCTCCCCTGCAGGCAGCGCTCTTCTGGATGGACTGGCAGTTGTGGCGGCCGTGATTAGAATGTAATGAACAGTCTAGACAGTGTTCATCTGGATTAGGTGGCTCACGGGGGTCACTTGAGCCTGTGTAGTATTAGCAAAGCAGTGCTGTCCGGCTTGCCGTGCTGAATTTCGGGATAAAGCTGCAGGATGAAAAGCAGGTCGGAGAGCCTGTAAATCTTGTGCTGGATTGTAAGAGAGGGTGATTAGGATGGGTTTAAAGAGGGGTAGGACTACATTTCCTATCTCAGAAAACTACAAATGAAAGTCGGATGATGGTACACAATGCTACCTGCCAGATCTGACTTGAACGCAGTATTTGCATGCACTTGTGCATCCATAATGAAAACTATGTAAATTAAAAGAGGCAGTGTTAGTGTAAGACATGAGTAAGCGTTTCGGTGTTGAATGTAGCTATTAAAAACAATGACTTATATTGCACTACACAGATTTTGTCCAATCAAATCCTCCATAGATAAAGAATGCCTCTTCCGCTTATAACAAAACATTTTGCTAAAAAAATGACCAGCTGGTCCTATTGTCATTTTTAGTGGATGTTACGTAGTCAATTTCGCTCAAGGTCATACATGTGGCCTAACAAAAGAAAAGGGGAATCGACATCATCGGGGAATCTTCCAAAAAACCAAAAGTCTCCAAAATGTTTTATGAAACATCACATCTATTGTTTTGTAATTTTCAACAAAAAAGGCATTTCACTTAATGCTTCATCTCCTCCATTTCCTCACTTGCATCCCAGGAAGCTGGAGCTAAGAAGCGAGGAATTTGTACAATTCAAATAAGAATTTAGAAGCATCCACAGTCTTGTGTGTTTTTGCTTTGACAGATACATGGGTGGATTCAGTATGACCTTCAACCTTTCTGGCACAGGAAGAGGAAGTGACCCGTGGTGGTCACAAAATGGGGGTTGGATATTAGTGTCTGAGCAGAAAGACAGCGAGAGCTGGTGGGTTCCCATAATAAGCAGATCTCCGGCCCAAGGCACAGGGAATGTTCACTCAAACAACAATCCAGCGACAAAGAAGAATGCTTGAACGCAGGCCATTGATCATATAATATCATCGTCAGTTTTGTTTATCCATATCGCCGTTACACTCTCCATGGCTATAATGAACGAGTAAGCAAACGTGGCAGGGATATAAATTAACAGCTTCGGAATCTTCCTGGAACGATGTCATGGAAAATTCTGGCTCAAACCCCCTGCACTGATTCTCGAGGAGATGAATAAAATATCGTTGAACGCAGTTACATGAGAAGTACTCAAGTGCTTTCTTGAAGGGTGACAGATCTGTAGTGACATCACAGAGAATACGGCGTCTGATTGGATAAGGGGCTCCATCTCGTGTCTGAGAGGTTTTAAAGACTCATTGCTAGTTCCCGAAGTGCGTTCACTTTTTCATCAGCTTGCATCATGATGCTCATAACTGTACGCATGCATGCACACGATTGTAACGCAATTTACTTTTATCATCCCACTTCTTGACATCATTAGACATTTAGTTAGGTTAATGTGATTATGCTTTTTCTTTTTGTACTTCACTTTCATTTCCTCAAGATAGTGCAATGTAAGACTGTGCATCACAAACACACACGTATATTTACAACGGCACGTTTCAACATATAGTACACAGCGCTCTATCATTACACTCTTTTGGGATGGGGGGGGGGGGGGGGGGTCGGTGGACATGCAGAGCAATATGAAACAATCTGAAATATTTATATACATGTGCCTGCTCTTAGTGTGACCGAATGTGCACGTGGAGCGAGGAGTGTGTTTCCTGTGTGTGAGCCAGAGAGGAAACAATAATATTGGTTGAGTTGTGCGTTCCAGACACAGGCATGGAGTGAATACGGTGTCTGAATTAGCGAGTAAATACCACTGAACGTGTCAAGAACACGTCCAGGTTGTGTTTCGCCTCTCAAATCGAAAAAAGGAAATAATACGCATTTTGAGGAACATGGCATTTTTTGCATTGTGTAAAAGGTCTGGGCATATTATGGTAATGAGAAGCTGAGGGGAAGTGTACTTAAAATAAAATAAAAAAGTCACAATGCAAAACTTCCTATATAAAGGGCTTATATAATGCATAAATACAGTATTGATCAGAAGTTTACATACACCTTGCAGAATCTGGAAAAATATCTTTTCAAAATTTGCAAAAATCTAAAACCACCTCAAGCTAAATCCCTAAAAAGTTTTTGGGGAATTAAGGAATTTTTATTGTAATTTTTTGCGTTTCCATCACTCGTTTCTTATGCAACACTTCAAAATCCACATAAAATCAGGGTGATGGAAACCTAGCTAATGATGCTCAAGAACTTGATTCATGAAAAGTTAGGTGGGTGTTAACCTCTGAAGAGCATTCAAAGTACTTCCAGAGGATCTAAGGTACATTTTGATCAGTATGCATGTTTACTGTAGATTGAACCCACAATTTGTTATGCTAACGCAATGCTCAACAGCAAACCCCGCAGAATGTTTTTTATGTGAATGTGAACGTACGCACACTTGTAAAATGCACAGCTTTGCAAAGTATAGTTTCATTGACTAGTACGTGTATGTAAATGTTTGACACATGCACATTGCATCTCTTGGTCTACATCCTGTATCCGCATGCATGACCTATGCGTACAATGTAAAAAATGGACCATACTTCAACTTTAACACTTTATACATTAGTGTCCAAAAGTGATGTTCAACTAGGGACAATTGAGATCTTTGCTCTTTATTCAAATATTTTATTAAAGATGCATTTAAAATTTTGCATGCATGTTGCACTGGTGTGTTTTGAGTATAAACCGAAGCTTAACTTTGAGGAGAATTTAAGGAGGCTTTGCAAAAAAATTAAACAAAGTTTATAAAGAAAGCAATGGCAAAATATTACCACAAAAACAGAATTTTAATAACAGATAAAACTGTAGTCAATGTATGTTTTACCACACTTGAGCTTTTGTTTTTTTTATGCATTATGTGTATATAGTTGAATAAAACCCGGATTTCCAGATTTTTCTATACCTTATAAATTGAGTGTTTTGTTTATTTTGTACCATACACCTCATATTTTGAAAGCATTAAAAGCAAATATTGTACAAATGTTCCACCCCGACCATGCATTTTGTCCACTATGCTGTATATGAGTCAGTGACAAAAATGGTTTGACAAGATGAGAAATTCTAAAATCTTTTTAAAAAACTTGTTTATAAAAGCATGCATCAGGTTTATTTCTATGCACATATTTTATTTATGTTAATTTTATGCAATTAAAAATTACATTTACATCATTTCTATGAATGAACCTGAAAATGTTAAATGGTGTTACCGCCAATTGCGCCAAAGAATGAGAAATATTAAATATTTTATCCACCTTGATGGCATTTAATCATAATCATAAAAAAATATATTATTTTATTAGTTATTTCTTAATGTAAATTTTAAAGCGTTTTTTAGTGTAATATTTGTTCTGACATATGCTGAAAATAGCTCTGTTTTCTTTGACAAAAGATGTAAAAATGTATGTAAAAAAATCATATTACACTAAACTAGATGATTATATTTTATTCCACATTTTTTTATGAATATATTTATATTTACATTAAAAAAATACTAGTTACACAGACCGGTTACACCACATTGGCATTTTTGCAATTATCCCCCAAATATTCTTTCAAAATGAAATAAAAACAGAAATTTTAGACTTGGTCCTCAATAAGAGAATGTATGCAAGTAATCTGCAATTTAATTTGAAACTTTAACCCTTTTACATTTAATTGAACCATACTGACACAAAATAATTAACCTGACGTCATTAACCCATATACAGATTTATTTATATGCACGTTTGTGAAGTGTTCTGTCATTTTTCCGTGCATCCTATAATAAGAGCTTGCCTTATGCATTAAACATGAGACAGGCTGCTCAGTCTCTGATTGGATCCAGTATACTGGCTCAGAAATGGGTTATTTACAGTTGGCTCGCAGGACAGAGTCTCGCTTAGATTCATCCGGAGAAAGACTTGACGGGGGTCCAGAGACTGTTGAGTCAACTTGTGTGTGCCCTCCCAGAACGTCCGCCATTCACATCAGCCACATTCCGTTCATCTGACTGCACCCATTCAACTTCAAAATCATAGTCAGCTTCCTGCCCACACAATATGAAGGAGATGAGACCAGGGGTGGCTCATTTGAGACCCCCAAACCCCCGACATTATTTGCATGACACGCAGACAAGCTTTAAAACAGCTGTCAGTCACTTGTACTCTCCTATTGTTACCGTGACCCATTTTCATCCTCTCCTATCCCATAATCTTGTGCTATGAATCCTTCCGAGTCACGGTCACCCCCCTCCCCCCAGAATCACTCACAAAAGGTAACTGTAGGCAACAGCAACTGCAATGGTTGCTATGTGTGGATGCCATGGCAACCACCATGGATTTTTGTATGGGGCTCACGTATCGAATGGTTGTAATGGATTGAACTTTAGGGGGCTGAGGGGAGAATCGTGCCTTAGGAACCCGTATTCATCATATACGCTTGTCCAGTGATGGCGCCTCGGTTTGGGGGGGTTCTGCGCTCTAATGGTCAGAGGAAAATGGCAGCTATTTTCAGTTACATGAAGACCAACGTCATAGATGGGTGCAAAAGCTGATATCTCAATTCGATTAACTTGGCTACGCCCATTTAGCATGGTGCTAAGACACAGGATGTGGTTCTGCATTGGAGAACTTTTTACACATGAAAACTGTGCACATTAGTCAAGTTGTCCATGCACAATGTTTGTGGTGTGTTGGGTCACTTCTTGTCATCCAGTGTGAAATCTGGATCTCAAGGTGAAACCAATTGAGAACCACTGCTGTACAGGAATTTGATGTGTGTGCGCATGTATGTGTTCATACAAAATGGGCCCCAAAAGGTTCCACTGGGTTGAAAAAGGCCCTCTGCCAGACTAGCAGAAAGGAAGAATGAAGCACATCTCTGTTTAAACAATCAGGAGAGAGAAAATATCTGATAAACAGCTGCGATGACAGAAAGATACTGAAAGACAAATACATACAGCAAACAGCCCAGATAAGCTAACAAATAAAGGGACAAACAGTCAAAGCTGTGGGTCACATGATAGAAAGTGACCACAAGCGTGATTGAGAGATGAAGAGGGAGGACATGACAGTGTAACTGCGGGAGGTCTGTCATCTGCCCAGCATTCCTAAAGAGATACTTGGCAGGCAATGTGGGACAACAGAGCTGAGATCTTCTTCCTGTGTGGAAAATGGGAGTAGAAGATGTTGCAGACTGGAGCTGAACACTACATCTCATAAAAAATAAATGCTTGATGCAATTGGAGAGTTATTTTATTGTGTTTATCAAAATATCACATTTTATGTATTCGTTTTGTTAAACAGTATACAAAAGTCAATATGCAGAATAATCTATATAGAGATCTGTAAGCAGAAGTTTGAACTTCCCGAAAAGTTTTATTCATACTACAGTCAACTAAAACCCTTTGACTAAGGGTTGCCAGGTTTTAACAATAAAACCAATTGTTATACTCAACACTAGCCTAAAACTAGCCCAATCGCGTTTCGAGGGGGGTTCTCACATGTTTCGGGGGTAAAATCAGCAATTTTGGCAGGATTCATCTGTTAAAATTCGGATTCCCAGGGCTAAATAGCACATTATTGGGGTGATTCTCACGAAATCCAGACTTAGAAGGTGTCCAGCATCAGATTTTTTAAAAAGCCCTTGAAGCTAATTTTTTTTGCACATATAAGATTAAAGAGGACATGTCACAAGACTTTTTAAAGATGTCAAATAAATCTTTGGTGTCCCCAGAGCACATATGTGAAGTTTTAGCTCAAAATATCATATAGATAATTTATTATAACATGTTAAAATTGCCACCTTGTAGGTGTGTGCAAAAATGTGCCGTTTTGGGTGTGTCCTTTAAAATGCAAATGAGCAAATGAAGTGCAAACACTATTCATCATGATGGTGGTTTTTTGCAATTGAAACTAAACTTTGCTGTGAATTATTTTCTCTTTCTCTGTTTCTCTCTGCACTAAATGGCAGTGCCGTGGTTGGATAGTGCAGATTAAGGGGTGGTATTATTATAAAAAGAGCTCCTTCTGACATCATAAGGAAAGCCAAATTTCAACGACCTATTTTTTCATGTGCTTGTAGAGAATGGTTTACCAAAACTGGGTTGATCTTTTTCACATTTTCTAGGTTGATAGAAGCACTGGGGACCCTATCATAGCACTTGAACCTGGAAAAAGTCAGATTTTCATGCCATGGCACCTTTAAGGTCTTAACTTCCTATAACCTTTATTTTTAAAGGATTTAAAAATATTTCCTATAGAATTATTTATTATAATTTTTTAGATTATCATTATTAAAAATTATCATTACCGCAACATGATATTACATTAAATATATGCATTTACAAACTCATGTTTCGGTAATGAAAACTAAAAAGTTGTCTAGGTACTATGGCAAACAAAATTTAAACTTTTATCTGGAGAGAAAAAAATAAGAACTGCTTACCTGGTAGCCATCTTGAGTGTCACAGTCAATTATGTCCCTTCCAACATTTTTTTTAAATGTTAGTTCCTTGAGGGCTTAAACAATGATTGAAAATTGTTGCGGAGGATGAGAAAGTTGATCTTGGATAAATTTATATTCCTTATTATTGTGTCTACATTTACCAATGATCACTTAATACCACATGTTTCTTTACTGTAAATGTTTATAGTATAACATGCACTGAAGCTTTTTATTTTTTAGATTTTTTTATTATAAATATTTCCATGTCAAAAAACTCAAATCCAGTCATGGACACATTGCGGTAATGAAAATGTTCCCCTTAAATGTGGAAAAAACTACAAAATTGGTTTGTATGATATCATTTGAATTTATGTGCAAAATAGTACATGAAGAGATGTTTGTAACTGTATGCTTCTTATTTTGATAGCAGTTACTTTTATTATCAGAATGTTTCATGACACCCTTATAAGTCTAATTTCGCGAGAATCACCCATTGGGGTCGCTTCAACCCGCAGACATGATAAACAGCCCGCGTCAACAGTATTAAAGTAACCCAAACTTGGCAACCCTGCATTGATTACACATTAGTGATGTAACTCCATTTAAATATATTTGTGTATATTCACATTTTTCAAAACCAAAATATGTCTCCCATTCCCTAAATACAAAACATTTAAATATTTGGTAAAACTTTATGGTATGTTACACTTGTTACATGTAATTACTATGATATTAACAGTTAATTATGCACAATTACACGCAACTAACCTTAAACCAAGCCCTTACTCATTATTCCTCAGTACTTAAATATATAATTACACTGTAATAGTGACACAGCAAAATAAAGTGTAACCCAATAAACTTTCCAGTGGAAATATTATTTGTATTTCCTCCTACAAGTATGTGTAATTGTATTTCTGTTCACCTCAGATGTTTAGTTTTAGAAAAAGGAAATCAACTGGAAAAAGCTCAACTTCCTCTCTTAAATCACCCACAAATTTTGGCCTTAAATTGAAGCAGTCTCCGCTTTTGTCTCCGTCGGTCCATCCCTCCCCCCGCCCCCTTTCGCTTCTCTCCTCGGAGGAATGTATGGAAAAGAGGCAGAATGCCTGCCATTCAATGCCGGATCAATTGATGTCTCTGTCCCGTCGGCTTTAGGGGTTACTGGCAGTGAACTGTATTCTCCTAGAACTGCCAGACAAGTCATTAAGACAGCAGGTTGCTGAGAGCCCAAGTGTAAAAGCCTGATTTATTGAATTGCTCGTATTACTATATAATATAGGTGTTATTACATTGTAATAAACACATGTTTTAATTCAAATCATAATTTGAGAAATAAAGAAGTCAGGAAATGAAGACCACAGATAAATGAAAATTCACAGCAGATGTGAACACCAAAGTATTTGCATCACACAAAGCTGTTTGCTACAATCTTTGAGGCTCTTAAATGGCATAACGTCAATTCTGTGAACTAATTCAAGAAAAAAACATTGGCCAAGTTGGTACAGCATTGCCCGCTCTAATCCACATAGAGGCTAGTACTGCCAACATGGGCGCTTTAAATAATACCACCCATGCCCAACAAGTAGGTCTGTCTGGGATTACGCAAATATTCCCGGCAGAATAAGGATCCTTTCTGAATTCATAAATGACCAGCTTTTGGTTGATCAAAATCCCCTGGTGTTCTGCCCTGTGGTTGCAAAGTCCACAGACGTTAGGTCACTGACGGCTAAATATAAATCAAAAATCTCCTGGACTGAAGGGAATTATATAACCATTATTACAGTAAAAAACAAACAAATCCAACAACATGAAGCGTACTGACCCACATGAGGTATGATTAGCCTGGAAAAATGACGTTTGTTTGGTGATATAACACAAGATGTGCTGTGCACTTTCAAGCTGATTTGTAGGAGGAAAAGTAGGATAAGAAAAAAAAGGATTGTATTCAAACGCATCCACTTCCTGTGGGACCGAGAGTGCCATTTGGTGTGGAAGCCAGCTGTCATGGTAAAGCCTCACTGGGTATGAATGAGAATGGATGCTTTTCCTCTCTCTCTCTCTCTCTCTCTCTCTTTCTGGCTTTTTCTTTCCCCTTTCCTCCTGCATTCCTGCTGACCTCTCGCCTTCTTTTCAGTCTGTATTTTCCTTTTTCTTTCCTTCTATATTTTTTCTTCTGCTATCCCTATAATTTAGCTTGTTTTCTGTCCATTTCTCTACAGCCCGTCTCTGGTTCTTTGGATTGGGGAGGGTCATGGACTCTGTTTATCCTACTTAAACTTTCATTTCCCCAAAAATATTTTTGGCACACACACACACACACACACACACACACACACACACACACACACACACACACACATACGCATGTATGCAAATACACACATGAACATGCCCTCACGCGCAGGCTGAACTTTTGTCGTGCATGAAACACTGAATAATTACCAAGTGAGCGAAAGTCTTGTGACCTGCTGAAGTCAGCGGTTTTCATTCAGCAATAATTTTAAGGCAAGAGGTTACATGGCAAAGTTATAGACCACAAGTAAGTTTTTTTTTTAGGAGTACTTGACAGGAACCAAGTCATTTTTAGCACAGTGCTATAAGAGTTTATAACTATAGCTATGAGTTTTTCTCTAGATCATTGTATTAGTAACACAAGTGGGTTTGATTTCCAGATACCCAAGATGATAAAAAAATGTATTAATTGAATGCACTGTAAGTTGCTAATGATAAAAGCATCTGTGTTCTTTGTCTCATGATTACAAGCACAGATGATGCAGGACGTGTTACACGCCAAACTTTGATACTAAGTGTCACGCTTAAGGTTCGCTCAGGGAGCAACAGTAAAAGTCACACTCACAACAATAACAAATTCACATTTTGTGAATGCTGAAAGCAAGCGCTATGATTTAATGTAACACTATCCTCTCAGCTCCAGCGGGTCTCTGGGTATCTTCTAGACCTGTGACAGCTGTCCACTTTCTCCCATATGCCACTTAAATGTGTGTCCATGTCACGATGTCATTATCACAACCCTGAGTATATATACTGTAAACATGGTCTTGACACCAGTGAAGTTTAAAGGATTACTCCACTTTTATAAAAAAATCCAGATCATTTACTCACCCCCATGTCATCAAAGATGTTTATGTCTTTTTTCTTTAGTCGAAAAAAAGTTTTTTGAGGAAAACATTCCAGGATTTTTCTCTGTATGGTGAACATTAGTGGACCTCAACAGTTTACCCAGTGGTGGGCCGCAAAGCCTTCTCTGCTCACTTAAACACTATCTGAATCACTGATTTACATTTTAATATATTTTTCCATGAATGTGTATTAAAAAAATCCATACAAGGACATCAGCGTTTTTGTGTCATTTGATTGGATTGACCCTCAGCAGTTTCAAACATACCGGGAAAATACCCGAATACAGCATGCATCCTCCAGCTTAACGCAATCAAACAGAGCTGACTGTAATGTATGCCATGACTGATTTTACAGGCAAAAATCCTGCATCCTTCATCATAAAAATCTGGCAGCTGTATGCAATTGAGCTCGAACTGATTTTGCCAAGTGGTTGATGTCCTCAGGGCAACATATTGTGTTGACCCAAGGACAACATTTTTCTAAATAAAACCTAAACCCACCCCAAACCCCAAAATCAAAGGGACATGATAAGTGAAAAACAATGGTCTAGAAACTGCTAATCCTGGTTGTAAGCTTAAACTTAAAACAAACTGTAAACTTATTCCAGAAATCTGATTGGTTGATTGAAAAGTTGTCCCTGAGGACATCAACCACTTGGCAAAATCAGGAGAGCCATGCAAGCGACATGTTTGGCGGTGGTTATTCCTGTGTCATCTGCTTCGGTCTAACGGACATTCTCATCCCTAAAACGAATAAAAACTTATGCCAGAAATACTTTTGGACAGTCTCGACTTTCAGCATTAGCCTCCATGGCCATAAAAAACCTATTGTTGTACTCTACTTGAGGAAAGAAAAGAGGATTTAATGCAGGGCTGGACTGGGACAAAAAATTGGCCCTGGCATTTTGGCCCAGACCGGCCCACTACATAGGATCACAAATCTTTGTGCAACCTTGACTACCAACTCCATATAATGATTAAGTAGAAAAGTATAAGAGCTGACACGTGACATTACAAAAATGTAAGCGCTGTAAAAAGGTTTTGCAGGTTTTAAAAATAATAGTGTTAGCCAGGTAGTGCACAATGTTTAAACTAACCATTCTGAACACCTTATGATAACACCAGGACCTGATAAATGTTACAATGAAGTCGCAGTGTTCTCTGAGCCACGAGTCCCATTACAGTGTGTGCAGAATATTTTGATCACTTTTTTCTGAACACCTTTTACCGATTCCAAAACACAGTAATGTTAATACCCAACATTAATTTTGTATATTTTTTCCTTTCATCCTATTTTATGCCCTTGCTGCCCAAATCAGGATTTCTTGTATAATGGTCAAACCTTAATTTTGCAATTTCCATGCATGGAATCTTTCTTATGGACATTAAATAATGAATTTCCAGTGTATGTAATAAACCTTTTTAGCTCATTTTAAATGTAAAAGAAAATGTGCCAAATAATTCTGCACACTTGAATATAAGGTGTTTTTTTCTCCAGCCAGACATCATTAACAATAATGTATTACTTATAAATGCTTTATTTACAAAATGAATGGTACACTCTAAAAATGGCTGGGTTATTTTTTAACCCAAAATGCTGGGTTGAGTCTGTTGGGATGTTTTGCTGGGTTAATTTTTAACATTTTAAACACTTTTTTGGTAGTTTCAGTTTTCTGGTTGTTGGGTTAAAACTGCTGGGTTATTATGCGGGGTTGTTTGAAGAGGCTCACGTGCTTCGCGCCTTTGATGTTTGAATGTGCTCAGCAAGGGTCGTTGTGAAAGGACAGAGTCACTGGAAGCAGTTGTTTCAAGGTAAGTTTATATGTTTTTGTAAACATTTCATGAATATAAACAAGATTATAACATTTTGCGAGACAGCAACGTGTTAATTTATACAGACTAAGACGACGGGTGTAATTTAGAGGAATGACGACTGTTACCTCAGATCGCCATTTACACAAATTGACTCGAATAATCGTTATAAGATGTTTAATATGGCATATTAATACAATTAATACAATTAATAAAATCGATGTTACAAAATCCCCATCATACGGTTGATTACGTTAACTCATGACAATTTCTGAAAGCCTTTAACAAAGCGAGTCAAAACCGGTACCGAGTCGACCTCCGCAACCCCACTTCGGCTTTTTGTATCACACACACGCATAGATTTCCCAGCTTAGCAATAGCGACACTATTAAATTAAAGGTGATGACAAACGAGTTGCTTTCTTGTCATTCGATATGGAAAGACAGACCGCGAGGCGTGAGCACAAGTTAACTTAAATGGCGGCGGAGAATTGCGGAGCCGGCGTCTACTCTGTCACTGAAAGGCAGGGACAAGCAGCACATTCACTTCACAGTCGGTACGGCAGGTAACGCGTCAATAAATGAAAACGAAACAGCGTTTCCAAGAACCGGTGTCTTATATGTATATTGCTTGGTCCTCTCTTTTAAAATGAATCAATAATTTAAGTGTTTGGACATGAACTTGAAAACATAAACGCATTTGTCACCAAGACACTGCGTGTCACTGCGTGTACAGTTTAACAAACATTTATATGTGTTATATAAATGAAGATGTGTTATTGAGTCGTATTTAGTTACTATTTTATATTAATTTAATAATATTCTTGGGTTGTCTCCTGTGATTTCAAGTTTATATTGACCAACCCTCTGATCTGTGGCTGATACTGTATCAGAGATGTTATGTTTTTGGCAGAGATCAGATGTGATGTTGTTTTCCAATTCTTTTTTTCTAGAGTGTGCAGAGTTTTTATGTCCATCCATTAATGAGGCTAGCAAGACCTTCATACAACTTCAGCCAGTAAGTATAACATTTAATAACTCCTATTTAAAATATATTGGGAATGTCTTAATTATCTGCTGCATTTTATTCTGCAGCACTTTATTCTTTATAGTAAGATCATCCTATTTGTCAGTCTGTGTGGTTTGCAGCCTCTGTTGTTGGCACAACAATTAAAGGAGTGTAACACCAAAGTCTTATGCAAACCGACGACAGGCCATTGCATTTTTGGGGAAAAAAATCTCACACGTGGTGGTAATGCGGCCAGGGATGCAAAAGAAAGTCTTATAATTTTTATAAAATGTATAATTCACTTGGCCCACATGGTTTTCTGAACACTTAAATCTGATAATTTAGTTCAGACCACTAAAAGTTTTTTCCTCTTTTGTAGATTGCAAGAAATGTGGTGGAAGTTCTTCTCTGGACAGAATCCTCGAAATCCTTTCCTTTATTTCCTGGCCATGGGAAACATGCAACAGATCTCTCAATCTTTTTTCTCTATCAGTCTCTCTGATGGAGCCAATATGGAAGTGACTTAAACTGCAATTCGGCCAAGATGGCGACGGCACGCACCGCCTACTTTAGGCTTCAAAAATGCTCTTCACAACCAATGGGTGACATCACGGACACTACTTTCATATTTTTTTACAGTCTATGGTTTAAAGGCATTTTACATGCTTGAAAATAAATACTCCAGGCAATGTGCATCTACTGTAGTCTGTCATTTTCCAAATGGATGAATCCTCTGCTGTTCGGTTCCTTTGTACATCTTTGTTCGTGAGGAGTAACTTTAATAAATGAAGTATTTTTAGTCAAATACATTCCATACTCTGAAACTTGGAACATCTGTTCTGTAAAAAACTTTACACATCTGTAAATGATTTTACTTTTAATTTAACAATTACATTGTTTATTTTCTTACACTGCTGCAGTTTTGTTTATGTACATTTCAGTATTTCATTTATATATTGTATATACTTATATACAAATTCTGTCTTAAATTCAAACAAATTGATTTAACCTGTTACATTGTTACTTCAATGTGCATAATTTCTGATATTTAATAAATATATTTATACTTGATGTCAGTAAGCAGCAGTCCTTTAAATGATTTTGCAACTGCCAACTGTAAAAATGTAAGAGTTTGTAGTTATTTTGAAGTCAAATAAACATTTATTTGGTGTTCACAATGGTCTTGATTTACAATAAAGCACATGATAAAAATAACCCAGCAAGAATAACCCAAACCCAGAATATTAATCTCATAAGTGGTTAAAATGACTACACGTTGGGTTTTTTCAACAACCCAACCTGCTGGGTTAAAATGTGTTACCCAACGTGTTGGGTTACTTTAACCCAGCATGTGTTCTGTCCAATATTTACCCAGCGCTGGGTTGCCAATTGGGTTGTTTTTAACCCAACCATTTTTAGAGTGTAGTTATTAAGATTCATTTGGTTTGGAATTAGTAAATATGTTTGATAAAAACTGTGATCAAAAGTTTGATGTAGCTACCTAATAATTTTGCCCACACTGTATTTTATTGCAGTGTAATCACTGTCATTTTGCAAACAGCCATTGGTCTATAGCACTTGTGTTTTTGACTGCGTTTTAGCAAGAGGATATCTAACAACAGTGTTTTAGATGCAGTTCTGCTTACCACACGTCCACTCGGTTCTCAGTCGTCTCTTATTTTGACTGACGCACACTAACTCTGCATGCTTCATAAAATGCCCTAAAAGTTGTGATTGGGCTAGCCAAATGTCAAATAAAAAAGAACCAATGGGCTGCTGATTAGGTGTCTCCTGGGCCGGTCTTTCCGAAAAAAAAAAAAACATCTTACGCTAACTTTTTTAAAAAATGCAGTACATTGCCACCGCGCCTTTTTGCGCCATTAATGAATTACATTAAAACAAAGAAAGAAAGCAACGGGCTGCGTTGCGCGATGTACGAGTGTTATGGGCTGGTCAGAAATAGTGTCAGATGTATGATACGTCTGTATGATACTCGCTCTCTGTTTCTTGTGTCAGATCATCGCTCTGTCCATCTGACACAAGAAACAGAGGGGTGGAGCTTGTTAAGAGATGATTGGACCAGCCCAGTGTCAGTATGGAAAATGAACCAATGGGCCGCTGTCCCTGCTTTATGGGCCGGTCGTTGGCCAATAAAAAAATATCATATTATTCACCGGCCCCCAAGGACGTCGGCCCACCAGGCATTTGCCCGGTATGCCAGATTACCAGTCCAGCACTGATTTAATGTATTTTATATAATAAGCAAGTACTATAATAGACTGCAGTGGCAGCCGGTGACTTCTTTATTCGAGGGCGCTCGATTCGAAGTTCGTCACAACATGTATGTAGCCCGTTATGTGTGTGTTTTTTTTTTCAAAATATGTGTTCTGCGCATCGAGTGATCCTGTGTGCATCATGTGTCTTGTCAAAATTAATGCCTGCTGTAGACGCGTCTAAAGGGTTTATGATAAAAGTGACGCTCGCGTTTGCCAGATACTCACATAATCTCATGCGTAATCAGAGTTTACTGTTAAGGGAGTGTCTTGTGTGTATTGTGTGAACGTGAGCGTGAACATTCTTTTATCATAAACGGTTTTGATGCGTTTGCAACAGGCACTTATTTTGACAAAACACGTGATGCACATGGTTCACATGACGAAACACATATTTTGAAAACACAAGCAACACACGACACTCCGAACACTTATTTTGAATTAGCGCCCCTCAGATGAGCAGTCATGAGCCGCCACTGATAGACTGTCAACAAAGTAATTTGTTATATTTTTGATTCTTCATAACAGTTGTTAAGCTTTTTCAAGAACTATTTATACGATTTGTTTTGCAAAAAAAAAGAAAAAAAAAAGAGTTTGCCTTCATTTCAAATACCTTTCAAATGGGTTTCTGTATAATATTCGCTGCGCCTCATTTTGTAGTGTCGTTTTTTAATAAGGTAAAATTTGACTGTTATTCCTTGAGGTGTATAATAGAATAATTTCCATTTGACTTTGCAATTTACTGGTTGATGTGTTTCTATTGCCCTGACGTCATAATTGTTGTATTACGATATGGATTAATTCCTGTAGGACAGCACTGAAGGCCTAGGTTTGAAATGCATTGAGTGTCAATGCAGTTTAAATTGAGCAAACTGTTGAGTTCCACTAAAGTCAACTATAGGGAGAAAAATCCTGGAATGCTTTTCTCAAAAAACTTTCTTTTCAACTGAAGAAAGAAAGACATAAACATCTTGGATGACATGGGGGTGTGGTCAAAAGTATTTGGTCAAATTAAAGACTACACCTTTGCACGTGAAGAGTTCATAATAGTACCTCAGAAGTACGTACTGGTACCAAAGAAAGAGTGCGTATTGGTAACTCATAAGGTACACATTAATAGCAAATGTATACATATCTCAACCTAAATTGTATATATTAGGACCTCTTTAAAAGGCTACTGCCCCGGTGACACCTGGGATCATTGTTTTTACCATTTTTTCTGTCAGTGCATACTGACGTCACATGACTTGCACTAGTATTATACTGCATTCATATCTTTTGACATGTAAACTAAACAGTATTGTGGAAATAAAGGAAAAAGTGAATCAGCACACCTTGTAATAGTTGAACCGATGAATTTATCTGTATGTTTCGTGATACAGAGGCCTGGCTGAGGAGAGGTTAGGCTGCAGTGAATGAATATGGCTGTCAGAGAAAGCAGATGAAGATAATACTGATTCTTCTGCACCCATTATTTTATGGCTGAAGGGCTTTATTCTGAGTAATCAGATCCTTAGATTGCACTTATAAAACACATACACACAGGGCACTTCACAAACTGATTCACAGTCTTGTCAACACGTCTCATCAACTCAGATTTATCCCAGACATCACTCTCCCTTCATGTCACTCATTAAATACACACACACACCTATATGGAGAAAGACAGGCAGCTCGTATGTCACCAGTAAAACCAGAGACACTACACTCTGAAGGAGAGATTGTGTGTGTGTGTGTGTGTGTGTGCGTGCGTGCGTGCGTGCGTTCGTGTGTGTGCGTGCATGTGTGTGTGTGTGTGTGTGTGTGTGTACACATATGTCACAAATGCTAGAAGCAGAAATCCTACCACCTGCTCAACAGGCTATTAGGGCCAAAGTCACAATAAATCAACATTGGCTTCTACCGATACGGATGCACTGAGGTAAATTCAATGGATCTGAAGAACCTTTAATGCAAAGAATTAAACTTTAGTGGCCTCATATAAAATGCTGCGTAGAAAACGTCTTAAATTTGATCTTACGATCATTTCACAAAAGCGTGCACATGTGATAAATAAAATGAACATACAAAATGCGCATACGCATCACTTTCAGACGTGAAATCTATAAATCGGAAAATGAGCTTGAAATTGTGCGCAGCAGATTTGCGCCTTTAAACGATGCCTAATTAATGTTATTGACATATAAAAGAGCACCTGTCAATGTTCAAATCTTTTTCAGGCAGCAAGAATGGCTTCCAAAAACCTGCAGCAATCGGACAAGCAAAAGTGCGTACGTCTGCTCAGACCCCGACGTGGCACTAATCACTTTTCCACGTCAAAGATAGTTTTAATAAATATACACTTTACCATCAAATCAGTGCATACGTATGCTTTATTAATGAGGTTTTAGGTGACCAATTTGTGACCCAGTCTGTGAAAACACAGCTAAAGTCATTTTTTCAACATAAAATCATCCTAATGTTATTATATAAATATAACCTTGATATCTTTAATATTGACTGAGTAAGGTCATGTTAGAGATTGAAATCAATGTAAAATCAAACTTTGATGCTCCAAATCTCAGATTATACAACATTAATCTGGATTTCACATTTATTTTATAGTGTTTGTGCTTTGCAATGATAAGACTTTTCAATGATAATGAGACTTGTCATTTTTGTTTATGGATTTGGCTATTTTGACACTTCGGCACTGCATACACCCTAATATAACTGTATAGTAATAAGTTTCGAGTGTGCAAATAAAGATAAAGAAATTGTAGAGAAATAGGTGATGGGATAATTCGACAGCTGGTATAAATCAATAAAAAAAAGATATGATATGCAATGAAAGATAAAAAATCTTTTTAGCTCCTAAGAGTATAATATTCTCAACTCCATTAAACACATTTTACCACCAGCCCCATTAAACACATTTTACTATCCATACAGCGTAAAACCAGATTCAGTCTATACGGTCCAAAACTGGATTTTATAATAGCTACTCATATCATAAGCTCTTTTGTCTGAGCATTGGTTCATATGATTGCTTTTATTTGTTTGTCTGCAGTGGTACTTTGTGATTGGGTGAAGAGAAGGACGGTCGCCAATGTGTTTACTGCCTGGCTGAATGAATGGCATGCGTCTCCGTGTCATGTGTCATTCACCCTGCACAAACAAGCATTCACTCGTGCAACACAAACATACACACTTAATTAGCTTGTGCGGTGTCACATCCACAGCCATTAAATCTTTACTACCCTCACATACACACTGCTGATCAACCCTGGACATTTGTACCCATTTAACACATTTTACACATTTCTCCCTGCGGTGTATCATCATTGACACTTCAAACTAAAATGAGTCTATGTCATAAAATAAGCCTTATAAATGGAAAGATCTAACTCTGTATACTGATTGAATGACCAGCACTTAAAGATGTAAAAGGACGACTAAACACACTTGAGGCCGAACATTGCTTGGCAACTGCAAACAACCTACAATTAGTAAACTGTATAAAATGGATAGTTCCGGTACTTGATGCTACTATTTATAGTACATCTACCGCTGCGCAGCACCCATAGATGATCATTATTTATGTTGCATAGCAACATTCTGTTACTGTCACAGGGAGGCAGCGACGGAGATAAGAAGATGTGGATCTAAGTGCAGCTCGGTTTTATTACATAAAACAAACACAACGCAACTAAATGTCAATAAAAAGATGATTCGGGTGGGAAACAGCACGCAAAGCAGCTGTTTGCCTCTTCTTCATCTCCCATAATCGCTGCCTCACGGACCACACAAGTGAGTTTATTATATATTGCTTATCAGACTTGATTTCTTTTTACTATGCTGACTCATCAAACTGTTAAAGTCCCCTTTCCCTGTGATAGTCCTCGAGGGAGATTAATAGGCTTTATGCCCAGCTGCACTAATTCCTGAACTTCAGCCAGCTCCTTGTTTCCTGTCTGCCATTATTGGACAAACTGATTAATCCAGGTGTGTCTAATTATTGTTGTTGTGACTACTGAGGTCAGGCAAACCTGGATTAATCAGTTTGTCCAATAATGGAAGACAGAAACAAGGAGCTGGCTGAAGTTCAGGAAGTAGTGCAGCTGGGCATAAAGCCTATTGACTTTGTTGAGCTTGTACTCATTCAGAGCAGGCAAGGTGGAGGAGGACATTGTTTGCCACCTACCACCCACCCAGATCCTGAGCCCACATCCACCACATACCAAAAGCCAGAGTCCACACCCACCACGAACCTAGAGCCAGAGCCTACACCCACTGCAGTCCTCTGGCCAGTGGAGTTGTCCACCCAGAAGCAAGAGCTTGTGGTGCCCAAGCATATCGCCAGGTCATCTGCTAAGCCATGTCCATCCTGGCATGGAGTTTCTTCATATCAACAACCAAAAAACAGAACTGTTCCTTGCTGGCCTTACCTGGAATACTGGACTTTCCGTCTGTTCCCAAGCCCTCCATTACCCTATTCATTCCTAGTCCCCAGAGCTCTCTGGCTCCTTTGTCTCCACTCAGCTACCTGTCTCTTTTATTTCAGTCTGTCTCCCTCATCTCCATCCAGCTCTCTGGCCCATTCATCTCGACCTAGCTCCTTAACTCATTTCCCTCCACTGGCTGTGCCCATTTAGACCAAGTCACCTGTTATTCTCAACCCTTCAGCTTCACCAATGTGACCATGGTCTTCGGGCCAGCACTATTCAACCGTGGACCACAGTCCAGGCCTTATGACTATTTAGCTCTGCTGTGGACTTCAGAGCCCATTTCTTTATCAGCCCTCCAACCCTGCAGCTCAACCGGGGCCTTTTGACCCTAACTGTACGTACACACTGCCACAGACTTGAGCTTCCAAAGTTACCGGAAGTCATTAATTTACAATGGAAGCTGGCTTCTCTCAGCTGCAAGGAGCGTCAAATCCATGGGGTCGCGTTTTGGGCGTCTTGAGCGACCAGAGCGTCAATCAGAAAGTTGAAAGAAGCTCAACTTTATGGTAATGAGCAATGACGCGGTTCAATCAGAATATAGCCTAGACGTTCATCGCTGGCTGATTCCGGAGAAACATACGATGTAAACTCGTTCCTACCAAAACATTAGTTCCGTGAACACAGACTTCAGAGCGGCCAAAGCGTCAACAAGCTTTCCCGTACTTTTTGACAAGCGTCCTTGGCCCGGCGGCCTGAGCTTCTTTAGAAGCTCAAGTCTGCGGCGGTGTGTATGTACAGTGAGGCCTTGATCTTGTTGGTTCCCTGGTTCCATCACAGATTTCTGTGCCTCAGCCCTCCATCCCCGTGGCTACACACCATGGCCATCCCTCCCACCAGCTTCTGAACCAAGTTTTAGCTCCACTTTAGTCTTCTAAGCCTCCATCACATTCTCCAACTCTGCTTTCATTTTCTTGCCTTTGACAGTTCTACACTAAAAACAAATCGAAGTAACACAGAGTCCTTTGTGGCTTACTGTTATTAAACACCCCATGTAATGGCTTGGTGAGAGATTTTCTTTCCTCTTTTGAGGCATTTCCTATTAAAGCAGAAAATTTTGGGGTGGGGCATATGGAAGGGCTCGTTCCCCTATAGATGTGGTCTAGAAATTGCTTCTTGCTATTGCTAGTCACCACTTGATGATATTAGCAAGAGAAACTTTCTCATTTTAAAAACAAGTTTATTGGATAAAAATTGTATTTTACTCTGACAATTAGATAAGCCGTCAATATTTTTGGTTTCTTTCAACACATCAATACATTTTTATTCACACACCCACGTTTATGACTAAAGCTAAATAGAGTTCTCTGTTTTTCTCGGTGCTTTCCTTGTTTCCTCGGGGCCCCTGTGTTTAGTGCGAAACCTTGCACCATAGTGTTTTGATACAGCTCTATTGAATACCATGAATGACAAGAAAACTGAAAGTATGTGAATTAAATGTCAATCCATTCTTCTGACTGTGCTCTCCACAGTTCTTTTGTTAGCGCACTCATTCATCCATTCATTCATTCAGTCAGTCAGTGGCCTCTACTTCTAAATCGGCACAGTTCCCAAATATTGCAAACTAAGGAAATGGAAAAAATCCTGTTATTCACACTCACTTTCAATTGAAACCTATTAACAAGAGCAAATACAGGGATGTCACCACTTAAGATTTTTGTGCATAACAAACGAGATTGCACCATCAACAGTACTCGCAATGAATAATCACCTCTGTATCCCCCTGGGCTCCAGCTGTGAGTCAAACAGGAAGTGATGCATTTCCAAACAGGAATATGGCGTTCCCCCTAAATAGCTCTTTAGTGTCTCTCTCCTTCATTCATAAATCTGACAGACATAATGAGGAAGGGTTCACTCATTAATCTTTGTAGAAGATGATGGTACGAATACAGATTGAGTCATTAGAAGATACTAAGAAGAGTTACATTTCATTTGGTTTTCCCTTCTTTTACTTGAATGACAGCATGCACTTCAACTGCCATGAACTCCACAATTTTGTGCCAAAACCCAATGATCTATGTTATTCGAGAATGATTTGAGCATCTGGAAAATTTGCATGGAAATCATTTCTTTACAAGGTCTGTCACATATCTGCTGCTGTGATTATTGATCTGGAAGTATACAAGAACAGGACCCAAGAACCAGATTGCATGTACAAGAACAGGATTCTGATTAAGAACATAACAGACTTTATTGCAGTATAAGCAACATTTTCTAATGGAAGCAACATCTGTGTGTGTTGGAATGGAACAGTCGAGTGCGGACAGAGTTAAACTCCATGACCTGGGCAAAGACCCAGAACATCCTGACCCTAACTCAACCTCTCTCTTTCTTTCTCTTTCTCTCTTACACACACATGGAGACAAAGTTGGAACTGGGATATAGCGGATGTGAGTGGAGAGAAAGGAAAGCGAGGGAGCGGGGTCAGGAATGCAGCAGCATGGGAGTCTGGGAAAGGGGGAGGCGGCTTCGAAGCACTTCCTGTGTTAGGAGGGAAGAATCCATCAACTATGAGACAGGAATGAGGGTCAGTGAGATAATAAACATGCAGACATATACATACACATGCATACCATTACACGCATGAACTGCTTGAACCGCTGGGAAGACAAAGAATGCGTCATTGGAAATGGGAGGCATAAACAGACTACGGGGTCTTTACGCACAAATTCTTTTTCTTATGTACATTGTTTAAACTTATACTTGGTCTCACATACACTGGATGAATTTTAAATTTGCCCTGAGAGTATTTAGACTTAAATGCTAGTGGCCAAAAGTATGTATGGTATGTATGGTTCTGACATACATTATGCATGAGCACTATTTCCAAACATTTTTGGTTTGGTTGACCGTTTTCTTTCCCAAATCTAAACATGCAAGCCTTCTTGTCTGGTTTTAGGGGAAACCCTCTTGGCTCAGCTTCAGGAGACTGTGGGAATACCCAAAATCTCTGAACAGTCGCACCAGCATCGTCAGTGCCAATATCCTGCACATATCTGACACTCCATTCACAGTCCGCCTTGATCCAAGAAAATTGCCTTAAAAGTGCCTTCTTTGTCAATGCAGAGACGCTGACAAATCCTGGGACACATTATCATTGTATTTCCTGGAATCTCAGTGTGGAAAAAGCTTGAGAAACAGACAGAAGTGAAATCTTAATGTGAGTGGTATTTATATAACCAGCGCAATGTTAAGTTGGTTAAAGGCAACAATACATGCCTTGGTAAGGGATGATGACTAATAAAAGGTGAGGATCTGGCGCAATGCTGAGCAGTTCAAAGAATGTTCAAGACAGGAAGTGAAACTTTAATAAGGTTCTTTTTATGTGCCGAGCAAAGCACTTAACCCACGGTGGGTCCATGCAATCATGGTATTGCAGATGACTTTGCTCAAAAAGGTGTCTTTTAAATGCCCAAGTAACCAGAATCAATTGATGCATACCTCAACTCTTTACAGTGTGGTTTTACTAGAGTGGATTTATAGGTTTATATCACAGCAATTAAATCTCAATGATATTTTCAGTCCGTAATCTTCATTCCCCCTGGAGGAAAAGCAAGGACCTTCATCTGTCACAGTCTTACATGAATCAGATCTCTATCGCTGCCCACTCCCAGAGAAAATTATTGATTCAAGTTTACTGAATAAAGGCGGTTTAATTTGGTTAATGCTGTTACAAGTCATATCGAATGCGAGCTCTATTCTGGACCATTACGCAGCTTGCATGCTTGCGTGCCTGTGGACAGATGTGACCTTGCAAAAATGCCCTCGAAAACTCCACAACAGAACAGCCAAAAGAATTCCAAATATTCATTATATCGCGGTTGTAACACGATTTAATGCTTCCTGCCGGGGATGACTATTAATAGTTGTATATAAAGATATGCACATAAACTCACTACTCATACATACAGAAAGGTCACATGAGTGTCTCATGAGATGTGTTATTATACTCCAACAAGAACATTAGATATTAACACCCAAAAGCGCTCAAATAAGCTTACAAATATACTGCAACATACAGTAAAGACTTTTTTGAAAAATATTAATGTTTTCAACCTGTATGAGTTTCTTTATTATGTTAAACACAATAGAAAGGGGATATTTTGCTAAATGATGGTAAGCACACAGTTGACAGTACCATTGACTTCCATTGTATTCGTTGTTCCTACTATGGAAATCAATGGGTATCGTCAACTTTAATCAAAAGCAACTTTTGGTGCATCCAAGGGTATACATTTTTCTCAGTTTGTGTGTTTCCTATGAGTACAGCCAAGTAGCTGTATTCACAAGAAGTTGGGTTTAGGGATAGGTTTGGGGGTAGTATTACAATGAAAAACAGTGGTTCTGGCTATAGGATACAGATACAGCCAAATTCTGTGAATTTTTGTATTTAAGGTTAGGTTTGGGTGTACAGGGTTCCCACACCTTAGTTAACTTCAAATTCAAGGACCTTTCGAGGACTTTCCAGGTCCAATACCCTCAAATTCAAGGACTAAATGTGGGGACACATAAGGTTACATCATGTTACCTTTTAAGATACATTGTTACAGTTCCCTTTCGAGGGAACTCGCACTGCGTCACTGCGGTGACACTTTGGGGACGCCTCCCCAAAGGTAAGAGCGTCTGAATGTGTATCTCAAATTCAACCATACTTAACGACAAAGACAGGTTGACAAGGGAGCAAGGAAGTATATTTCTTTCTGAAATATTGCCAAAGATGGCATTACAGGGATGCAGGAATTATGGCAAGGGAGACGCAGCGTCTCATTCCCTTCTCAGGGAACAACAGTTACATACGTAACCCGAGACGTTTACATGTGTCAAACACAACTATGCAAAAAAGCATTTTGGTATGAATCAATATTCGCATACAGAAGATATAAGCATTTAAAGTGAACAGTTTAGCACGTTTGCTTAAAACGTCTAGAATTTTTATGAAATTATCCTACACTACACTACACAGGAAATAATATGGATTTTTTTTTTTTTAGATTTTTTCTTGCATAAAATAGATTCAAGCACTTTCAATGACCTGTATCTATGTATGCATGTTTTCAAAAACTTCCCAGGGTTTTGCATTTTTCCCCCAGATTCACAAACTTTCAAGGATTTCAAGGACCCGTGGGAACCCTGGGGGTAGGATTAAGATGAAAACAGCGCTTATCCCGCGAGACTTCAGAGTTTGGCCGTAGCTGTATCCCTTCTAGCCTTCAACTCGCTACCACCATTCCCGCCCATGTTTTTTGTTTCTTACTTAGATTTGAGTGAAGTAACATACCCAGTCACAAGTGAGCGTTATAAGGTGAATCATCTTTTGCGCACACGCGTCTGGTTGAGCTTCAACGTCCGGGAATGGAAACAGCCTAGACCTGTCACTGCAGTGCTGGGTCGGCACAAGCAATCATTTCACTCGCTTTCAGGTATTCCTAAATGAAATATTTAAGGAAAAGAAGACGCAAAACAGATTTACTCACACACTGCTTAAAATGTATATGTGTGCTGACGCGTGTGGCCGTAATGCCGCGTCTCAAGGCTTCAGGGTGCTAACTGACTTCATGTTTTCTTGCGCTTGAACTGACATATTTACTCAAAACTAAACATTTTGTTTTAAGTGAATGTATGGAGTGCACTACTGCTATGCTGTCTGTTTCTTATGCTAATCAGCCCTGTCCCCCACCTTTAAGATGCTGGCTATGCCCCTGTTCCATGGGATATGAACCCACAACATTTGCATTCTACATGTAGACATATGAGCAATCCTCTGTGCATGAGCACAACAACACAGACAGACTAACCACAGCTGCAGTGAATTTGAGGACACGCACACAAAATTCTCTATTTCTGCCCTTGTATCTCTCGTCTGGACGTAAGCACACGCCCGCATGTGGCGATTAGATTCAGAGACGGTGTCAGAGACCCTGAGTTTGATAAATGAGGTACATAGTCCTGAGTTCCTGTAGGGTAAACAGGATAGAATACTACAGGTTCAGCCCTCTCAGCTGGGGAATGGTCAGGGTCGTCTATAGCACACACACACACCCTCAAACAGGCATGTGTAGATGTTAAATAATGTCTGACAGACCTGTACACACTGTAATATGCCTCTTAATTAAATGAGGGAATTACTGAAGTCTGTATATTTACTGTTTCGCCTAGCTTGTATGGTTGGTGTTGAGATCTGTTTGCTTTACCTTTTACTGTTTTAGTGGGTTTCCGAATTACATCTGAGAACTTTCACAGTCTAATACACATAGACATACAGAGAGACAGATATGCATTTGTAATATATGCTTTACATAGAGCAGCTGTAGCTATCTCCGGCTTGTCATCTGCTATGTTTGCACAGCCAGCGTGAAACATTGTTTTCCAGCTGTGCACGACTCCCAAAATCTCAAACACAACTGCTTTCTGCTACACATTGGGACAGTAGCGTGTGTGTTTTATGTGTTTGTGTAAAACAATAAATATAATTCCAGTGTGTTGTCTACTGTTTATAAAGAGAATTGCAAACATATGTGTGTGTACGCATGCTTGTGTGTGATATAAAGAGTTAGGGGACAGATGGGTGGGGTGCAGCTGTCCAGACTGGTCAATGCAAGACATGTAATGAACCTGCAGATAAAAAAACTCGGTTTCTATTGTCGTGGGATCAACCATCTGAAACATGCAGCTGTCTTAACCAGTGTCTCCTTAGCACGACCACAGTCATTCTGTGTGCATGAGTTTCCTCTTAGCACAACACCACCCAACTTCACCACCCATTCCTCGGCTACACAAACAGCCAAAATTATCTGTGAAGTTCATGTTAAAACCACGACAACACACATAAACATATCACAGTAACCGCTGAAACAGAATATGTGTAAATGCATGTGTGTGTCTCTGTGTGTTTGTGTGTGCGCGCTTTTGGCAAAACGAGTGATTAGTTTACAGTGGCTGGAGCTCAGAGAAGAAGGTCATCCATCATTCCCCAGACAAAAGTGTCAAGTACACTGCACGAGAGAGAGAGAGAGAGAGAGAGAGAGGATTATGAAACATAAGGGCAGACAGATGGAAATTTGAATGATGGATGAGAGAGGATGAGAGAAATTGAGAGAGGACGAGATATTCCTGAGTTAGCTAAGAAATACATATGAATTAGCCAAGAGTAGATGAGCATCAGAGAGAGAGAGAGAGAGAGAGAGAGAGAGAGAGAGAGAGAGAGCACAATAGACTCAACTTGGCCACAGAGGATATAAGTGAGAGAGGATAATGATGTTAACCTGGGGTGAGGTACAGGGAAAATGGAAAGAGGTAAGAAGATAAGAATTGGGTGTTTCTTCAACTGCAGACACTTTTTATGTTCTATTGGCTGATTTGTATCACATCTTAGTAATTTTTATCCATGCCTTTATTATTATTATTATTAATATTATTACATTTTTTATACAATACTTAACTTTAAACCAAAAAACAGATTACTTGCTTTAAGGCAGCGTTCGCTTAAACACAATATTTGCAGAAGTATATTGCACAACTAACCAAACAGACAAAACTATTATAATTATAACTTTACATTTTAATTTGGCTTTTTTTTAAAGAGCACCTATTTCATTGCTAAAAAACAAAGTTATTTTGTGTATTTGTCATAATACAATGTGTCTGCGTGGTTATGGTTAAAACCACATTATTTTCCACGTACTGTACATTTTTTTAGCTCCAGATATCCCTGTCTTCCTATTCCACACAGATTTTGTACAAAACTGTCCATGATTGTCCAACTAACCAGTACGTTGTGATTGGCCTGAATACCGCTGACGTCACCCGGAAATGTGACGCTCCTTACCATGTTTGAAAGATTTGGTTACAACGCAATGCTAACAGGAGTTAACTTACGCTCTGTGAGTCCGAAGCGGGAAGAATTATGATAATGTCGGTCTTTACTACATCACCAATCCCAGGAAGTAAACTGTTGCCTACAATACGTGTGTTTGTTGTAGTTCAAGAAAAGAGATTTACATTAGAGACGATAACTCGCGTCATCGTTTATTGTGGAGTTTGTACCTTTAGCATATTGTTAACATGTACTAATACACACTTACATGCCAAAGGAAATGTAAAATCCTGATTCGTACCATAATAATATCTTAATTATGCATTGAATTTCTGAACATGCAGTGTACCTCAAACTTTCTAAACTAATAGCGCATATCATAAGTCATAACACAAATAATAGTGCAGATAAATGTTGGATAAAACCTGTCCATAGTAATTTAATTTTACAGGTTGACTGCTGTTTACGTGCCTGCTCACCAATACCTATGAGGATAAAGGTTGGTAGCTCACATACAAAAGATTATCGTTTTATGTCACAATGTTACCATGAATCAAGGTTACAATAGTTTTGCATTTTACATGCATGTCATGACTCACCGCTGACCTTACACACTGAGTTGCATTACATGAGAGCAACCAGCATGACAGGCAGCCAATAGACTCTATGCACGGTCACTTCCGCGTTTTGTCTCAGTTGTACTGTAGCTTCCGGCGCAGCGCTTATTACATACTGTTTTAGTAAGCGCTGTCAGCAGCATGTCATTTTACACTCGCTGCTTGCAAGAGCTTCCCCGGATTACGGTGAACGACGTCAACCGAATTGTGAGGTTGGCATCTGTCACTCCTTCCAGTAAAAAGGAGAAAGGATTTAAATTGTACATTTCGAGTTACATCGACAACTTTGAGGGTAAGTATTCACAAGCGTACAAACTAGCTAACGTTAGGTAACCTTACGCTTCGTTTGCAAACATTCTTACTTTTAGAGTCAGAGTTGTGTTTTCTTCCTATTTTACCTTTTCAGATTGTCTGTTTTTATATTTTTGCAAGTGGTGTTATCATGTTAATACACTGTAACTGTCACTTTGTGCATTTTTCAGTTTCTAATAAGGATCAGGTAACAGGAGAGATAAGTGTGAAGGCGTCTTGTTTCAGATCTATGAGGAAGACAGAGAAGCCACATAGTCTGAGAGTAGGCAGACAAACATAGACATGAATGATGACATGTTGTTCATATTTTAAGTTTATTGTCTTATTAAATTTATAACAGTTTCTTTTGTACATGTATGCAAGTATCTTCAGTAAATGTTTAGCACTTTAAAAGCAAAATAACTCATTGTTTATGCAAATGCTCGATAATTTGGGGTCTTATTATTGACATTTTGTCATTTGTGTCATTGTCTATAGATTGTGTTAAAGGACTCCAGCCCTGTCATATTGTCCCAGTGCAGCTGTTCTTGTGTTGCTGGCACTGCACTGTGTAATCACATAGTTGCACTACTGTACCAGGCAGCACATTTCTCTCAGCTTGGCATCAGTGCAGTTCCTCCAGTGAGCAGCTGTACTGAAACGGAGCAGAGCTGGCACAAACCAAGAACAATGGTAAGTTATTACAATTATTAAAATAAGCATTGCTTCCCTGTATCCTTAACTTTGTCTAATTAGTGAGATGACCAAGACATATATTGCTTGTTTCATGGTACATATCTGGCACATTCATCCTAAAATTATCATTGGTATTCCTAGGGAGTCCGGCCAGGTCCTGTCACTGGGATGGTGGTTTTATCTGCAAGACCTAAAGAGAGGAAACTTGCTGCTGGTCTAAGGTGGATACTGCAATCAACTATAAATGTAACCTGATAGTGTAATATGCAAATTTTTACGGTTTAAACAAATGGATAGTTAAAAAATTATGGCATTTATATACCCTTATGTAATTCCGGACCCATATGATTTTATTCTGGGACATACAGAAAGACATCTTCGCAGGTGAAAAAGTGTACTTCCATAATGTACTTGGTCTTTTTTTTTTACGAAATGTACTAAAATTTCTTCTTTAGTACCTCCTATGATAAACTTGACAACATCTCAGTGTACTCAACTGTGAAATTTTTTAGACATCAAGAATATGAATTAAAACACACCTTTAAGATACTATCTCTCAAAACCTAAAGTAAACTCAAACCCTACTTTAGACAAAAATGGGTTTAAGTTTCCTACAATTGGCAACTACATACATTTCAGTTCATATTCATGGTCTCTCAAAGCAGAATACACAGTTGAATACACTTAGATGTTCTTAAGATTATCCATACTATAAAGTTAGTGGTGACTAAGCATAACGTTTTTCTGTAAAAAAAAAAAAGTATCTTACATGCCTAGAATGAAAAAATGATGACAAACAAACCTTTTAACTGGCAATGAGAAATAGTTTAAAGGTAAAATATTTATTTTTGTTTCAGGAGTACCTTGTATAAAGGAGTTGCTGGTGAGCTGCCTGACCTCTCAGTCCTGCAAGTGGGAGAGGAGTATAAGGATTTTGCCAGCACTACAGCCCCTTTAGTCACCACAATTGGGATGTGTAATGATGATTCTTTCGTGGATTCTGCCTTTGGTAAAGTTCAGGTTGGGAGTGTTCTGTCATACCAACAGCCAGCAGCAACAACCCGGAACATCACGCCCCATAAAGATGCCCCAGCACCACCACATCTGCCACTAGATGATTACAGCCTTGACTCGTCTGTGTGCTTGTTTGTGTATAGCAAACATGAACTGCTACACATGGAGTCACTGGCTGTAACTCTGGAAATGTCTCACAAAATTGAGGATGCCACCAAAGACCAGAGTGCATCACTGGATTGGCACTCAGTACGAAAGCCGCGAGTAACATCGTCTCGTTTTAGGGAGGTCTGTCATGTGCGTGGCCAGAGCTCAGCTGAACACTTGGCTGAAAGGATCCAGAGAGGAACTCGCCAAACAGCGGACATGAAAAGAGGTCTTGAAATGGAATCTGCTGTGGTAGAGGAATACTGTCTGGTGTGTGGAGTGAACTTTTATCCTTGTGGATTCTTAATTCACCCAGACGCACCCTGGCTTGGCAGCTCTCCTGACGGCATTGTTTTTGACCCCACTGAACAGCAAGTTTTTGGCCTTTTGGAAATAAAGTGCCCAAATGTAAAAAGTTACGTTGACTGCCCTTACCTGAAGTTGCAAAATGGCACACCACAGTTAAAAGAACAGCATGCTTATTACTGGCAAGTTCAGGGTCAAATGCTGATTTCAGGACTGGAGTGGTGTGATTTTGTTGTGTATGCGCAGGATGACATGATGATCCAGCGCATCTACAAAGACAGCAGAATGTTTAAAACCATTCGTGAGAGGGCTGACCATTTCTTTTTTTATTTCTATCTGCCAAAATCTCTGAAAATGTAAAAAAAGCAGACTGTTTTATACTGTAAGAAAGTTATTTATTACAAAAATGTAGTACCAGAGTTAGATTAGTGGTGCACATTAAAGGGATAGTTCATCCAAAAATGAAATTCTGTCATTTGCATAGTTTAGTAAAAATCTTTAGAATGAGTAAATGTCTTTGTTCTGATGAATACAAAGGAAGACATTTTGAGAAATGTTTGTAAACAAACTGTTCGTGGACCCAATTTACTTCCATAGTATTTTTTCCTACTATTGAAGTAAATGAGGTCCACGAATGGTTTGGTTCCCAACATTTCCCAAAATAGCTTCATATGTGTTCATCAGAACCAAGAAATGTATATAGTTTTGTAACATGAGAATGAGTAAATGACAGAATTTTCATTTTTGGGTGAACTATACCTTTACAAGTTGTATCAAAGTTATTTATTTTTCATGTTTACAGAAACACTGTATCAGTTATTTACATGTTTACAGAAACTGTATCAATGTTATTTACATGTTTACATTAGTGGTGCACTTTACAAGCTTTATGAAAGTTATTTATATTTTCATGTTTACAGAAACACTGTCTCAGTTATTTACATGTTTACATTAGTGGTGCACAGCTGTATCAAAGTTATTTATATTTACATGTTGAAAGAAACTGTATCAAAGTTATTTTCATGTTTACATTAGTGGTGCACAGCTGTATCAAAGTTATTTACATGTTTACATAACTTTGATACAGCTGTGCGCCACTAATGTAAACATGTAAATAACTTTGATACAGTTTCTGTAAACATGTAAATATAAATAACTTTGATACAGCTGTGCACCACTAATGTAAACATGTAAATAACTGAGACCGTGTTTCTGTAAACATGAAAATATAAATAATTTTCAAAAAGCTTGTAAAGCGCACCACTAATTTACATGTTTACATTAGTGGTGTGCTTTACAAGCTTTATGAAAGTTATTTATATTTTCATGTTTACAGAAACACGGTCTCAGTTATTTACATGTTTACATTAGTGGTGCACAGCTGTATCAAAGTTATTTATATTTACATGTTTACAGAAACTGTATCAAAGTTATTTACATGTTTACATTAGTGGTGCACAGCTGTATCAAAGTTATTTATATTTACATGTTTACAGAAACTGTATCAAAGTTATTTACATGTTTACATTAGTGGCGCACAGCTGTATCTAAGTTATTTACATGCATTAGTGGTGCACTTTACAAGCTTTTTGAAAGTTGTTTATATTTTCATCTTTACAGAAACACTGTATCAGTTATTTACATGTTTACATTAGTGGTGTACATTAAAACTGCATCAAAATTACTTATTTACATTGCTGCATTACAGTTTTTACATTAGCATTGTGAAAGAAATGCTTCTGTTACTCGATTACAAAAACATACATAGCAAATACATTTAATTTACATAGGATTCTCTGCCAATCAAAATTTATCCATCCCATACAAAGTCTTTAATCCGTTGCCCATGCTTTTACCAAGGGCCCATTCTGGTAATTGACAAGAAGGCAAGCAACAGTGTACAGCTGGTTTATGCTTCCTGTGATTGAAAGAGGGATGACAGTATCAAATAGTTTGTGTTGCTTCACCCTGCGGATGAGACGCTCGACGTGGACCCTCAGACGAGCAATGGACTGCGTCTTCCTTACCTCATCAGCCGACATCTGTTCCCTTTTTGACAGGAAAGCAGGTCTGTAGACTTTGCATGGCACACAGTCATCCACCAGAAAACCTTTATCGACCATAATAGCCATATTAGGTTTCAGTAGAGGCACAATTCCAGACTGCTTCAAAAGCTCCTTGTCGCTGACAGATCCTGCATACAGGGATGAAATAAAAGTAACTGCACCGTGTGGTGCCATGCCAATTAACCCCTTGAAGGTGCAGTGGGATTTATAAGAGGAGAAGACTTCACTCTGAAGCAACAGGGAGGATGGTGTTTGACACCGGAGCTCTGTGCAGTCAATGATTACTTGCGTATCTGGGTAATCCTGGAACTCCTTTGGCATGTGAGCCTTGACCATCTCCTCAGACATCCAGATGCGCACTGATCCAAGGAGGGTATAAAGAAAATTGGCCCAGGTTGTAATAATACGACTCACGGTGGACTGGTGAATATTAAATCTTTGAGCCAGATCCCTCTGTGTTAGACCAAGGGACAGATGCACCATAAAGAGAAAAAACTCATCTATGGGCGGTAGGGAGTGACCCTGTTAAAATAAAATGTAAAAAACAGTTTACGTACATAAAAAGTACTACATTTGTGTTCCTTACCCCTCCCCACACATAATATATATCAATAATGTAAATAAATGATATGAAGAAATAAAAAAATATATATATATTTACAGATGCATTGCCTGTTGCTCCAACTTCACCGCTTTTTGTAGCTCCTTTTGCCCTTGTCACACGAACCATTCTGTTGGTTGCAGGCTCAATGAGTCTCCAGAACGCCATGAGATGACTGTAGGTCATAAACCTAGATAAAACGTTGGACATATTTGTGATAATATACATTTAAGGTAATGTATGCCCAACAGTTTAAGCTAACTTTCATACCGAAATGTAAAAATAACAACATGTCTTAATATGTCATCTTATAATAATGATATTAAAGCATCTGGTAATTTCCTCTCTTACCTAGTAAAGAACCGTATGTCATCGTCAGATGCAGCAAAACGCCCCAAGCAAAAACTGTGATGGACAGACAGCTCTTCCACTTGCTTCTTCAAGCGCTCCACCTCCTTTTGGAGTTCTTCAGTTCGATCTAAAGAAAGATCGACTGCCGCCGGAACGGGAGATGAACAGTAATCATGTTCTGGTTGCTGGAATTCCATAGGCAGTGGATCTTCGTTCTGTGGAGGGGAAACTTCTCTTCTTTGCCATACCCCAGTGCGCCTTGGTGTTGAAGTTGCGAAGTTGTTCCACTCGAACAAAGTGGGAACAGCCCCCTTCTTTAGAAGCCGGCGTCCCGTGGGAGTTGACGGCTCAATCAAATCGTCACTCTTGAAGTGTCGACTGCAGACTCTTGAATTCGGAGTGATGATATAATCGGCACGACGAATAGAATGAATCCATTTTTTTCGTATTTCCATGTCCAAAGGGAACGTGTGGAAACTAATCACCGAATTACACCTTGAGGATATGTCACATAATGGGACACAGCAATACTGAGACGTCGCACCTTCCCGCCGAAGACACTTAAAGCGTGTTGAACTCATAACTAAAATGTTGTAAAAATATAACAAACTAAAACTATTATGTAACTAAGGTTGATAATACGTATAATATTAGAAATCGCAATCGCTAGTTAGTTGAAAATGACAAAAAGACCACACTACCACCACGTCTTGCTATCGGATAATGCTAGACCGGAAGCCAGCGTAAAACTGAGATTTTGGCGGAAATACGTAGGCAGTAAGGCGTGCATAGAGTGTATAAAAATTGTTTTCCAGCCAAGAGAAATTTTTATTTATTCCTTCCTGTCCAATCATCTTTTAGTGCGATTAGTCATCTATACTTCATTGCCAGTCGGAGACGCATAGCCCTGTTGCATAAAAATGTAATATTAAATAATGAAATATATTACATATTTTACAAATTAATTATCTTTCCTTGCCACAAATACCAAAAATAAACACACAAATCATACCTGAGGTGGCAATGCCCCCTTTTGCCCCTTTGTGGTGCCAGGCCTGGGTTTAGAGGTGGATTATGATTAATGCTTTTTTCTATTGTGTGTTTTTACGACATGTTTTGTCCTGTTTGATTTCATACAAATTAGACACCTTATAAAACACTTCCAGATTTCCATGAGGTCAAGCAGATTATTTGTGTACAAATAGATAAGTCAATTTCACGCAATAAATATCTAACTATTACAATAAATAATAGTTAATGTTTCTTTTTGTATGTTTTATTTGCAAATAAGCCAATTTTGCCAAGCCATAATTAAAGGCGGGGTGCATGATTTATATATATATATATATATATATATATATATATTTCAAAATACGTTTTGCCATACATCATGTGCAGTGTATATGAAGAGTTTCGTTGCAAAACGAGATAACTCCGTTTTTTATTTTTCAGAAATCTCGTTTTTTGATTGTGCATTCCAATTAATTGTTTTGATTTAAACCTTCATAACTTAAAAAATACAGCTAAGTAGAACCATAAAACAAAATAATAACATAATAATAAGAAACATGTTTTGACAAAAATGTTAAAAACGGAGTTATCTCGTTTTGCAACGAAACTCTTCATATGTCCTGTTAGAACTTAAACATATTAGCGCTAATCTAAAAGTGTAAGTTAAAGGAGTATGCATATAGCCAAAGTTCCCAGTTATTTTCAAATGTTTTGCCCCGTAATACAAGAAGCAATGGCCGGGCCGTCTAGCAGCGGGTGGTCGGATGGAGGGGGCATTAAAGTGCTTGTCCTGCCAACCCAACCCTCCATCACAGCTGTCCCGCCTGCCGTCATGCCACCCTCAGAGGAGACAGAAAAAAGAAAAGAGGGCAAAACAAGAAAACAAAAAGAACAAAAGTGGCAGAAACATTACGCTCTCGACAATCATTGTCCGTATCACAGGGGGCAAGACACTGGAGAAACAACAGAGGCTAATCTTTCCAAGCATATGGACGCTAGCAGGACAGACAGAGGGACACAGTTACAATAAAAGACAGGCAAGAGAGAGAGAGAGAGAAAACAACAGACAGATTCAAATCTGGGCAGCTGGTCAGTGAATATGTTTACTCAGACACAAAATGGGCTTTTAGGGCGACGACAATAGGGCGAGCGTCTGCCATTAAACACTCTGGGATAATCTGTATTGACTGAGCACAGGCAGAGAAACCTAGCTGAGTGGCACAAGGCGCTTATATGCTTAATGGGTGATCTTGTTACATACACTCAAAAAGCAGGAAGGCTGATTGCCAGGGGTAGTGAAGGAGCAAGACTTTGATGTGACCCTAATCACCCATGTCAAATACAGCATGCAGGCATTACTGTCATTATACTGCTCAGATTTTGGGACGGGGATTTCAACAAACCGTAAATGCTCTTCTGTACATAATTCGTCATACACTATTACATTAAAGATGAAATTGTGAAGCTTGTTAAATGTAATGCAGCTATTTATTTTCCAAAACTACACATTTATACTTAAGGAGTGCATATTAGTACCTCAAAGCTTTATATTGGTAC
The DNA here is from genome assembly GCF_030506205.2 of Paramisgurnus dabryanus. NCBI lineage: Eukaryota > Metazoa > Chordata > Actinopteri > Cypriniformes > Cobitidae > Paramisgurnus > Paramisgurnus dabryanus. The sequence continues at coordinate 26,447,401 of NC_133355.1, read as the reverse complement.
CTGTACTTAAATAGTTTTTTACTGTCCCAGTGACAACTTTTGCACCATTTTTCCTGAGAGTGTTCATAACCAGGCATTTACATTTACGTATTTGGCCCAAAGCAACTTTAGAGCTATAGAGAAGAGAAGCAATCACCCAGAATAGCCTAGCAACCACATAGCAACGGGATAAAAACACTTAGCAACCAACCCTATTTCTGCATTGCAGTTGCAGGTTTTTTGCTAATGTGTATTCTGCAATTGTTGCGTATAACTAAATCTTATTTTTAAGTCTTGATGGAGATAGAAGAATTGCATTTCTGAAAAACATCTATTTTACGCCCATGTCCCGTTATCAGATTCATCCACTGTACCACAATCACTTCTATCGCTCAGATTTTTGACTCAAGTGTCTCTTGACTCTTCCTCTCAAAGGCTGATTTACATGCATCTGAAAAAACAAACGCACAAACACACACATGCCCGCCGTGACTGGCTGTTGTTTGTCCGTTGTCACTGGTTGTTTGTCGATTTACCCCTTTAGTTTTAGCAAACCAAAGCCCCATCTGCTGGATCATCAACACGCTCGAGTGTTTTAATTCACATCTTCAAATGCCATCTGCCCAACACCCTCTTACCCGAAACACACACACAACCACACACACACATCCTAAATATGATCCCACCCCAGCGAGCATCACCTGTTTCCTCTGTTTAGGTTTGGATACTTGTTACACTCTAACATCTGTCACTCTTTAAACTGCGGCTCGCAGCGCAGCGCTCTGACGTCAAACCGTCCAGCATGGAGGAAAAACTTCAGCAGATCAAACTTCCTGGCTGAATTAACAGTGTAAATGTGCATATATTCTTATAACCACAGAAACTATATACAGTATTTTTATATATTTACCCGAAATGTCTATCCAAATGACTTTTCATTCCATACTTATTAAAAGTAACTGCGTTTCCATTTCAGATATACACAAAACTTTAGCGTAATTTTTTTTTATGTCGACAAAAGACTATTGCGAAATGACTGCGTTTCCATTAACCAATGATATGTGACCAAAACATAGTTTTTCCTCTTGCAATAAGTCATTCCAAACATCACGTCGACTGAGACCAAAGGAGACGTAAGAGTATTATCCAAACATTAATGCCAAGGAAAGCCTGTTATACTTAGAAGCGGCAATGTATAGGTGTTTCTTGAGGTAATATTACATTATTTTCGGCAAGGAATGCCTCTTATACTTGGGAGCAGACACGTATGAGGTATTTCTGGGAAGCTTTAGTACATACCCCGTCATCTTCAAATAATAATTATGTGACTTACTTGCATCAGGTGACCAGAAAATATTTCCATTGCAGTTTTGCGACACATTTTCCGAATTGCTTGAAAAACCACATCATGTGAGCCTACGGCTACGTTTACAAAGAAACAATCTGAAGAGAAAACGCAAAACTGGCGTTGCACTATCACTTTTTATTCCATGTTTATACGAGCAATTTGGGGGGAAATTTGCGTGCATATGGTGACGTAGAAGTGTGTGATATTTGATGTAGTATGCACTCCAGGCAGCTAGGTGGCAATATGAAGCACTGACACACAACAACACCAAGTCTGCGCCTGCGTACAACCTCCATTTCTACTTCTCTCCGAAGTCTCGTCCAAAGCCGTCTGGTTTGCCTCTGACGAATTGGCGCATGAACAATTTGGTGGAGGTAATTAATGCGCCTTTCTTTGATCAGTAATACTAGCTGTGAATATTTCTTCCAACTGCTGGAAAGACTCTTGTATATTTATCAGAGCTGCTATGGCAATATGAAGGTCCGACGTATGGAAAAAATTTTGTCCTGAACTGCCGTATGCCTGTGACGTAGACGCGTACGTGACTAGAGCCACCGTGAGCAGACTTTGTGTTTTACCCTTTAGATGGGAACGTGACGGTAGAGCATTTTTCGGATTTCCACTCTGGAGGGTGGTTTCACTTTTTTGCGTTTTTAAGCCCCAAAAATGCTGTCGCCGTGTAAACGATAGGCACATCCGATAAAATATTTTTTATGCTTTCACCCTCAAGTGTTCTCAACTAAACAGGGCCTAAAAAGTTTTTGGTTATATTTGGGAGTTTTGACGAAATTGACGTGATTCCATTGGTCATATTTTAAATTTGCAATGTCAATTTGCGCAATTTGTAGGATAATGGAAACGCAGCTAGTATGTGTTTCCTGGGGATTGAACCCATGACCTTAGCGCTGCCAACACAGGTGGTTGTTTATCATTACATTATACACATCACAAATATATTTAAATGTTAATGTTTTGTTAAAACACTTTTGAATAAATAAGTTGTTTCTGTATAAATTAAATAATTTACATTACTAACTGTGCTAAGCTAATGTGTAATATTAATCTATACAATGTTAGCTACAGACCCTTGAATTCTTGTTTGGCTGCTAAACTTCTAAGCTTTTTTACCTTAAAATAACGTTTCCAAAAAAGTTGCAGTCGTTCATCCACTCGAAACAGGTTGAATGGCACTTTCACATTCGCTTTGCAGCCCTCTATTGGCCAAAACCGCACTAAAGAAGTTTCCAACGTGTCGGGACGCGGTCCTGGTGTTCGAGTGAAAACTACAAAAACTTGCTTTACAGCAGACTTTTAATCCAATCAGAGCCAGTGGTAACCTATAGGGGGAGCAAAGAGCAAAAACTCTTTAGTGTTGCTTTAAATAAGCATTACAATATGTGTATGCTTTAGTATTTACTATAGCAAACCAAACTGTAGTATACTTTAGTATATTATGGTAATTCAGGTATACTGTAGTATTCTGTAGTATTAACTACAGTAAACTGAAAAAATGTAAATACTGTAGTATACTTTAAAATGTATTATGACAACCCTACAAAATTTGCTACAGTTTACTACATTAAAACTAAAGTATTTTTTCACATGGGTAATGACACCAAGGGCCCTATCTTGCACCCAGCGCAATTGACTTTGTCAGTGACGCATGTATCATTCGTATTTGGCACCGGCGCACAGCTGGTTTTTCCCTCCACAAACGCACGTCGGCAAACTAGGGAATGAACTTGCGCTCCCTGGGCGGTTCAGCGCAAAAAAAGAGGCGTGTTCCGGCGCAAACCATCCCTGATGCTATTTTGCCGTTTCAAAAAACAATTGCGCCACTGACCAGAAAAAAAAAGTTTAAAGTCAGTGGCGCGTTGCGCGTGGTTCATTATGCTATTTTAAGGGCGCATGCTTGACCATAATGTATAGCGTGCACAACGCTCATACACTTTGCATCTAATCTACACAGATGCAACAGTTATTTTTGCAAATCATAAATTGTTACACAAAAAAATATTAATACATGAGATAAGGGGAATCATAGTGGTGAGCATTGTGGTGGTAGTTTTTATTTATTGTGTGGCTGCGTTAAAAAATTATCATGCAAATAACGATTAAAATTTTCATAAGTTAATAATAATAAGTTTGTTGTGTGGCTGTATTACGTTTATTTTATGTAAATAATAATTAAAATGTTTTCACAAGAAACCTTAATGTATGTGAACTTGATTTGAAAGAGTACTTTGGGGTTGGACCTTGCTTGCGTTTCTTGGGTCCGATTTCAAAGCCCCCAAACCCTTTCAGCGGTGAGGGTGGACGCAGCGATGTCCTCTGCTGGCGTCAGGTCCTGTATAGAGGCAGATCCACCTCCCGTTACACGGGGTGCCCGATTTATGCTGACAAGCTTGGGATTCCACCGTCTCCTGACATCATTGTAGCGCTTGGCGCAACGATATGCCAGCTGATGAGACTGTGGCTATTTCCTCTCACGCCTGTTTGACCTACGCTGATTTGGGCGGGTTTCTCCTATCCCCATACAAAACAACTTCTCTTTCTTTGACTGCTCTTACAAGAACGTGGGTCTCCTCGGCTGTGAACCGCTCCTGGCTTACGCCTGGTAAATCCGTCATAATAATAGCAACCCGCCATGGAACTTGCGCCCTTGCGTTTAAAGGGAATGTTGGATAGCGTTCTGATTGGTTTATTTGACGTTACGCCCAAACCACACCTATGAATAATGAACCTACTTTAGACCAACCTCTTATTGATTTGCGCCCGGCGCAAGAGTTATTTCTCACCCCGGGAAAATAGCAACAGCGCCCAAGATCCGCCCACAAACTCACTTGCGCGTTGCGCTTCGCACTTGCGTTTCAGATCGTTAAAATAGGGCCCCAAATGACAAAATGCATCATATCGAGAAAAAACGCAATTGATACAAACGTTATTTAAATGAATTCACACAAAGTATTAGACAATTTAATAAATCACCAAGTCCTTTCACCGGACGAACATTAAAAACGGACCCTGTTTCTGAAGATAACATGACAGGGCTGGAATTGTGATTCGTTGGTTAACGTAGCATGCCAGCTCTGCTGCAGAACAGACCTCATAGACTTAATTAGCCACCTCTGCCCGACTGCCACCCTTAGGTACTATAATCATATCAGTCTGACAGGATTTCATTAAAAATCAATCTACTAGAGAACAAGGAGCAAAAACACTTAGACTGCATCCAGTGTTCTCTCCCGGGTGCTTTCTGGGAGTGCTTACATCGCCACAGACACTAAAATCCTCTCCTGACTGCCCGTCGCAGCTGAGACGAGGCTTAAATGCTGGTCGCTCGTACCGTGGGAGGTGATGAGAAGGCATTGTGGCATTATGTGGTACGACATGCTGTTGGTACAGGGCTGATTTTATAGCAGTGATTATGAGAGGTCGTGCGTAGCTCTCTCGCCCATTCAGTCGCAGGTAATGATGAGACTCATTACAGTCCAGCTACACACTCCATTTGGTTCTTGTAACTGTTGAAGTGCCTAATTATACAGAGCAACACAAAATAGAAAAGCAGATAATACGTGGTAGAATGAGGGAAATGGGGACATTTTTGGAGATGAGCTCTTGTCAAAGACTTGTGAATGTAACCTGAGGCCCAGAGCCTGAAGCACTTGCCTCTTGTAGAACAGAGAACACACACACACGACACACAACCCTCTCTTAGCCATCTGGAGCACGAGCTGTGACCCAGCTTTCACTCAGCAAAGAGGCCACAGCACATACAATCACACATGCACATATGTTCCACATTTTTTTCTTTCCTTCTTCCCATTTCTTACATAGCACATTGCCATGTTTTCCTTTCTATTCCCAATTTTTCTCACTCCTTCCCTTCCCTACTTTTCCCTTGCTTTTCTTTCCACTTTTCAATTTCCCCCCTTGATTCCCATGTTTTCCCTTTCCACTTTTTAATTTCCCCATACATTCCCATGTTCCTCTTTCCAGTTCTTTCCCCACCAACTTATTTCATATGTTTTCTCTTTTCTTCTCAATTCTTCCCTAACCCACATCCTTCCCATGTTTTCTCCTTTCTTCCATTTCTTCCCTTCCCAACTTCCTTCTCATGGTTCCCCACAACTTCCCTTCCCCACAGTCTTCCCATGTTTTCCCACCTCTTCCTACTTCCTCCCTGCCCCAATTCTTTCCCATGTTCTTCATTTTCTATTTTTTATTTCCAGGTTCCTTCTCTTCCCATAATTCCCACTCTCTTCACATATATTTCTTCCTGTATGTTCTATTCCCACTTCTTCCTTTACCCCCTTTCTTCCCATGTTTTCTTATTTCTCCCACTTCTTCCCTTCCCTTCCCAACATCCTTCTCATGTTTTTCCACATCTTCTCTTCCCCACTGTCTTACCATGTTTTCCCACCTCTTCCTACTTCCTCCCTCCCCCAATTCTTCCCCATGTTCGTAATTTTCCATTTTTTATTTCCATGTTTTCCCTTCTCTTCCCATAATTCCCACTCTTTTCCCTTTCTTCCTTCCTATAAGTTCTCTTCCCACTTCTTCCCTTCCCAACTTCCTTCTCATGTTTTCCCACATCTTTCCTTCCCCACCATCTTCCCATGTTTTCCCACCTCTTTCTTATCCTCCTTTCCCTAATTCTTTACCATTTTCTTCATTTTCCATTTTGTATTCCCATGTTTTCCACTCTCTTCCCATAATTACCACTCTCTTCCCATTTATTCCTTCCTATAAGTTCTCTTCCCACTTCTTCCCTTACCACCCTTCTTCCCATGTTTTCTTATTTCTCCCCACTTCTTCCCTTCCCAACTTCCTTCCCATGTTTCCCCACCTCTTCCTACTTCCCCCTTTCCCAATTCTTTCCCATGTTCTTAATTTTCCATTTTTTCTTCCAATGTTGTCCCTTCTCTTCCCATAATTCCCACACTCTTCCAATTTATCCCTTCCCCAATTCTTTCCTATAAGTTGTCTTCCCACTTCTTCCCTTACCCCCTTTCTTCTAATGTCTTCTTATTTCTTCCCACCTCTTCCCTTCTCACTTTCTTCCCATAATCCCCCCTTTCTTCCCATTTTCCCCTTCCATATTTTGGATGAGATGTTAAACTGAGATCATGACTGTCTTTGGTTGTTAAAAATCCCAGGATGTCTTTCGAAAAAAATTAAGGGTGTGCCCGGGCATCCTGGCCAAATTTGCCCATTGGCCTACTGATCCTCCTCACATATACTTAATGGCAGTATTACTCTGTCTCCTCTCCGCTGGTGTGTGGTGGGTGTTCTGGCACAATATGGCTGCCGTGGATGCTGACATTTGGTGGTGGTTGAGAGAAATCGCTTACTTTCATATGTAAAGTGCTTTAAGTGCTGCAGAAAGCGCAATATAAATGTAACAAATTTTCATTATTATTATTCTCTAATCCCTTTCTGATGCATTCTCATCCCACCTCTTCCTTTTCATGTTTTTCTTCTCTTGCCTTCCCCACACCCAACTTTCCATCCTTCCTGTTCTTTCTTTCTATTTCTTTGATTCATTGATTCATTCTATATCTTTCTTCTCACTCACTCTTTCCCACTCTCTTTTCTTTTCCTTAAATACCCCTTAACCCATATCTGCTCTCACAGACAGACTGATTAGGACTTAAGGTCAGGAGACATTGAGTTAGAGGGAAGAAGAAGGTGATCTCGCATATCACTTACATCTGGGACCGGAACAATGACAGCTGCTGATGTCAAACAGGTGCTGAGATTCATGCCTGAGGGAAGGAGGAGGGTGTGTCCATAACTCACACACATTAGTTACACACAGTACATGGGGAAACTTCTTTGGTTTGTGGCTTTAATTAGGAACTCAGTGGACTCCAGACAGCAGAAGTTGTAATGATGTAATGATGACTCACAATAGATTAGATTTTCATGCACATTAAAATATTTTATTTTTAAATGAAAATTGAATTGGCATATATCTGTTTAAGTTAAAATATTTGACTTTTGATCACAGACTGTGGTATATTGTAAAATTTGAGCATAATGCATTATTACTTGAGCTGTCTTCTAGATAATACACACGCAGGTCTTTATCTCATGTGAAAATCTAAAGAGTTTCTCTGTTTGCTCTGCATTTAATCTCATTGCTGCCTGGGAAATTTCAGTGAAATTCAAGGGACATCACATATGCACACACTGGTTTCCATTTTTTTGGGACATTCCATGGACTTTTATATGGTACAAAATGTCCCCTAACCCAATCCTTCAACCTATCCCTCACAGAAAACGTTCTGCTATTTTAGTTTTCCAAAAAACAATTCTGTGTGATTTGTAAACTTGTTTCCTCATGAGGACCATAAAAAGTGCACACAAGGTCAAAAATGATTGGTATTACTATCTTTGTGGGTATACATGGTCCCCAAATCATAGGGACTGCCAGGCACACACACAGTATCTAAACTGGTTGGTTATTGTTTATAGCACAGAAAAGCTTGCGACTGTGACAACATGCCAAAACACAGTTTTTGTCTTACATTTAAATATGTCTGTCGACTCAGGCACAGCCATTCATGCTGCAGTTGCTGTAGACTGAGATGCCAGTGTGATATTTAGGTTTACTACAAGAAAAGTACTGAATGAATACATTTACACATATGCACGCAGTTGTACGTCTAGCAGATCGCGTAACACCTTACAGTCTAGATGCAGCGTAATGTTAACACAGTCACAGTTCATCAGCGTTGTTTGCCTTTTACAATTAACACTGGTTCTTAAACTCCACTCATTCACACCTTGCTTTATCAGCCCTGTGACTGCAGGAGCCTAATTGGATGCTCTGATTTGCACCTCTAAAGCACTGCAAGCGTCCCTCCCCGTTTAATCACTTTAAATTATTCAGGCTTTTAGGTGCCTCATCAATTTTTCAGAGCTTTTCCAAACTGTTGCGCTTCATTTAAGTCCGACACCATCAACACTTAGTTCAGTAAGTTCAGTTTAACACAATTTAAGTTTTGTTAAAATGTTTAAATCAGTAGAGCGCGTGCACACTGTACACTTGCTGTATCGCACCGCCAGATTTCTGAAACCCTGTGACATATACAGAACAGGAGAATGTAGTATGTAGCCCAGAAGATGCATTGCAATATGTTGCAATGCACATGCGTCGAAAATCTGTGTACACGAACGAGTTAAATGAATTATACTTTGCAAGGCTGTACATTCGACCGTGCACATACATTTGTGTCCACATTAAAAAGAGACTATACTCCGGCCTTAAAGGGCATTGCTAAAAAACAATGTTATTTGGTATAATACAATGTGTTCGCGTGGTTTTGTAGCTCCAGATATCCCTGTCTTCCTGAAACGCAATGATTTTGTACAAAGCTCACCACTATGAAAAGCTCTGTGTCCCTGATTGGCCAGCTAATCTGTACGTTATTATTGGTCTGAATACCTCTGACGCCAGCAGGAAACGTGACGCTCCTTACCATGTTTGAAAGATTCGGTTGCTGACAGATGTTAACTTACAGGCTGTGAGTCAAAGCGGGAGGAATTATGATAATGTCGGTCTTCTCTAGATCACCAATCCCAGGAAGTAAACTGTTGCTACAATCCATGTGTTTGTCGTAGTCAAAGAAAAGAGATTTACGTTGGAGATGATAACTCGCATCATCGTTTACTTTGGGGTTACACACCAAAGTAAATGTAAAATCGTTAATCAGACTATAGGTGCCATTTAATGGCTAAAGGAGAATGTAGTATGTAGGCAAGGATAGGTATTACATCCCAATGCATATGCTTGAACATGAGTCAAATTAATTTTACCTTGAAAGGGTGTTCGACTAAAATGAAGTATACTTGGGCATTAGACTCATTTTGGACCCAACAGCCTCATTTCCAATTGATATGGAAGAGCAGCCAGTAAGTAAATGAAGGAAGAATTTTTATTTTTGGGTGCATTACTTTAAAAGTGTCCGTTTATTATTATAAGCGGTCCATTTGGGAGAGCTGGAGCCTGACTGACCGTGAGGAGTACTGACCACAGAGACAAACCCTGCAACACACCACTGCCCATAGACACAACCTAAACAATACAGCAGCCATTCCATGAGTGCTAGCGGTCACAAAACACATCACTCACCGAGTCATGAAACACTACATTCACATATCCAGGATCCAGAATTCTGTACATGTTTTGAAAATATTGGACAATGTTTATGATGAATGTAAGAACTTCCAGAAATACCAGACCTCAGACCTACATAAGTGAGGTGAATTTTAGGCCCCTTGTGTGTTGTCAAAATTCTTCTGGTTTTGCTCCCTTATAAAAGATATCTTCATTTGTCCTCTTGTCTCCTGCACATCTCAAGTGAGTTTTGTTGCATGACCACAGGGACAGCGCTGGGAAAAATGTCAGGAATCTGCTCCACGCCGTGATAACCCTCCAAAGTGTTTACATTTGGAAGGACGAAAAAACAGACAGAAATGGCAGGGGGGCGTTTGTGGAAGTGAAGAGGCACAGGATGGAGAATCTAGGGGCTTTGGGTGTGATTATATTACAAGGCATGACACACAGAATACTAAATGAAGGTCGGTTCTGTTCCTAGTTTACATGAACATAAGTACATTGCTAAGGCTTCTAATGCTAATGCTAACACGTGGCAAATGGAAAACGTTCATATGACAGAACAACATTATAGCTCAACTGGTAGAAAGTAATTCTCGTGCTGCCCTGCACACAATATATTTTTTTCGACCTGGGCCGGTGAACCCCTCCTTAGACGACCTGGTAGTCCAGGGCTCGTCCAGGAGCACCATATCAATACCGAACTTAGTGTGGACACCTCTGGACACCCAGAACCCCTGATCTCAAACAATCCGCTAACCTCATATCAGGTTATTGCTGAATTTCCACCACAGACCCCAGATGGTTCGGGTCTAAAAGTTTTGCGTGTGCCTCAAACACAGGTTGGGTAAAATATTAGCGGCATCGGGTCTCGGATCATTTAAAATGAATGTGTTTTTGCTGAATGTGCGCGAGAAGATCTGTCAATCAATTTTGAATGCACACTGTAGCGGTTACCTTTGTGTCATCTTTAGAAAATGTATTTGTCGTCAACAAATAAAAATAAATGGTGCAGCGAGCCAAATTGGTTACGAGGACACTCAGGTTTCTTTCTGTCTGACTGGTTTTGTGGGGCTGGAGATTGCACACACGTTGGTGCAGGTTACCCGTTTTTTACGGGTAAAAAAAATTGCCACTGGGTCAGCCTCGGGTCTAATTTTGTCGGCCTTGGGTATGAATTGGGTTTGAGTAAGAATTGATTCTGGTCATTTCAAGTCTTTGGACATGAGAAGACCTCTACTTAGAGACTAGCATGGGTTCGATTCCCAGGGAATGCATGGACTGATAAAAGTTGGTTTGAATAAAGAAGTGTGAAAAATATCATTCGCAGGGTTAGGGATATAAAAAAAGCTATTTTTGGTGGTGATTTTGAATTAAGCTGTACAATGTGAACTGTCCATTTTTTTTTCAAAGGAACGAACGAAACCCCATCCCTAACCCCAACATCACAGGAGCGAAGCAGATTCAACTAAAACTTACAAATTAGATCATCCAAATAAGCCATCTCATACAATAGTTACCAATATACATCAATGATACTACAAATCATGCAGCTTGATGAAGATATGTGTATGTTTCCATTTTTTCCAAGCGATCAGAATAAACACAATATATTTATATTGTAAATCTAAAAATCTAGTTTACTACTGTCAACTGATGCCTGTTTTACATGTATGTAAAGATATGACTCCTTTACATTGCACACTCAACACAAGCCCTTCTACACACAGTCCTTTGGCTTCTTTTACAATATACAAACAGGATTTTGAGGAATTAGATTTGATTTCTGGGAACACTTCAACATTTTTAATGATTCTTAATTGACCCTCACATTACAAAAGACTCCACAGGAATGACTTTCTGCATTTTTCACTTGTAGAAAAATCCTCAAACATCTAATTTCACCTAACTAGCTTTCCTGATCCTATCTAAGCCATATATCTATGTCATCTAATCTCTTTATGCAAATCTGCACACACATACAAACATTCTGGTTATCCTAACCCCAACCATCACAGACAACTTTCTCCTGCTTTACATTGTCAAGAAACATCATACTGTCTCATTTATAAGCTTGTTTCCTCATGGAGACCTCAAAATGTCCCCACAAGGTCACAAAAATATTGGTATTTCTATCTTTGTGGGGACAACTGGTCCCCACAACGTGATAACTACCAGGTACACACTTACACAAACAGCTACCTCACTGGCTTTCTTCTGAATGTGGAATGTGCCCATTATAAAGGTTTTGCAAATCTCGAGCTCTTGTGCTAGATGCAACAATTGTTTGTTTTGGGTTGTGAGATTGACATTCTTGGGTATTTGCTAGAAAAACAAAAACATCTTTTGTGTACTGGAGAGGATTTTGTGGAGTTATTTTCTGACTCTGGTAGACATCAGAATTCCAGTGGAGCTCATGGAGAGTTGAGCTTTTCCTAAAAACAAAAAATAAACCTCTGTCCGGAATTCCGTAGCATCCTTAGTAATTAGAGTCAACCATTGATAGACTTTAATATAATAATAAAACCTTCTTAGTGGTGTTACACATTCTAAAAAAAACACCACTATTCACCTCGTAGCAATATTTGATCCAGCATTGAGAACCATTTATTTCAAATAATAGATATGGGACTGACTTTATGTAGTTCATCTTGGAAGAAATTAAAACTGGATGTGTTGAATTGGCCAATACCTGTTTCAGGATAATGAGGCACAGCATCTGAAGGACAGTGAAGGACCTTGAAGACCAGCTCCAAATTATAGGCATTACTCTTCATTTCTTTTACATTTACAGCCCAATGGTTACCTTCATAAAGGGCATTGATGTTGTGCAAGTAATATCTGTATTAATTTAAGGCTAAAACCATAGAGAGAAAGCATTTAAACTTAATTGATACGCACATACCCAAGAGCCCACTGAACTGTCTGTTCCTACTGAAATAAAGTCTCACCCCGACCTTTGACCTGTGTTGGAGCTGTGCTGGTGCAACATCAGCCTTCTAAATGGTCAGATGACATTATTAACCAAAGGCGAGCATTATGTATAGTAATGACGCACTTTCTTCGTTGATGGAGTCTTTGTTCATCCACTTCAATGGCCTGTTTGTGTGCATGATCATGTATGTGGGTCTATGTTAAATATTCTTCACTCAAAGTGCTGATCATAAAGGATTGCTGTTGCATAATCCAAGTTGGTAAGTAGTTCAGTTCATTTTCCCGATTGCAAATCTCGTCTATGAATCAGTAATAAGTCAACATAGATTTCTGACCTCATTCATTAGAGTTAAACAACCTCTCAGCCTGCCAAATCTCTCTATGGAGGAAAACAATGTGTTCTCGTAGACTAGTACAGTGTGGAGCGCGGATGACCGGAATACATTAATTAAACTTCCTCATGTATTCATAAACTGGCCTGTGGTTTAACAGGCTTAATATGCATATATCTGCATTCCACATAAACCACAGTAGATTTACATTCATGCATATGACAGATAATCAAAGCAACTTATAATGCATTCAATGTATACATTTTATAAGTATGTATGTTCTGTGGAATTGAACCCATCATCTTTTGCATTGCAAATGCAATGCTCTATACCAGTTGAGCTACAAGGAGTTAAATATTGGATATGGTCTCACAACGTCCACTGCCAAAGCAGTATAACCATTGTGATTGCTTAAACATTTAGGATTGGGATTTTTTTAGTCGGGTCACAGATCTTTTCACACTGCATGACTATCTGTAGAAGCGTTCAGTCGCTGCTGTGTTGACACTGCACGATGGTTCTACGACAGGGGGTTCCACACTGAATGACTTTACAATAGGAAGAATCGCCAACAACTTTGTCCCAGTCTGCAAACTACGTCTCACAACCAAACACACGCAAGAAGTGACAAGGAAACAACGCAAGGTCACACGTTCAAGGTCATGTGAGAGTGGGATTATTTTTTTAAATGGTAGCCCGCAAGAAGCTTGCCATACAAATGGCATGTGCGCTCATTTGCAGATTAAGATTATGAAGGAGGAAATGGTTGAAGACACTCTCTGAACTTCCAGCTGCCCTGTATGTTGCTCTCTCATTGGCTGTAGGTTATTTTCTGTCAGAATACATTTCACACAGCATTATTTTGAATTGCCGACAGGTCCAGATATCTAACATGCCAGATATCTGACGGATGCCGGTTACTCGTCTGCGATTCTCTCCGAGCGAGTCATTTTGATAGTTCCCACTGTTTGATTGTCACTCGTGTGAATACGCACCGATTTTACTGTGATATTGTCAAATTCAAGGACTCAATGTTGGGACACATTTCAAGTGAGAGCAAGGTTACATTGTGTTACCTTTAAGAAAAATTTGTTACAGTTTATTTCGAGGGAACTTGTGCTACGTCACTGCTGTAACACTTTGGGATCGCCTCCAAAGGTAAGTGCGTCTAAATGTGTATATCAAATTCAACCAATGGCGAGGCTTAACGACAAAGACAGGGTGACGCGGGAGCCAGCAAATATTGATATATTGCCAAAGACGGCGTTAGAGGGACACAGGAAGTATGGAAGGGAGGCATGTTACAAACGTAACCTGTAATGTTTTCGTTTGTCAAACACAATTATGCAAAAAAGCATTTTGGTATGAATCAACATTCACATACAGAAGATAAAAGCATTTAAAGCGAGCAGTTTAGCACGTGTGCTTAAAAAGTCTAGAATTTTTATAATATTATCCTACACTAGGGAATAATATGTATTTTTTTCCAGAAAACTTGCATAAAATAGATCTCAGCACTTTCAATGACCTGTAACTATGAATGTATATGTTCAAAAACTCCTAGGGCCTTGAATTTGAACTCATCCACAATTATCACACAAGACATACTGTAAATGAATGAATCTTGATTGATGCTGTTTTTTTGTGGTGGAAAGCTACACTGTAAAAAGATTTGTTGGTTCAACTTAAAAAAGGAAGTTAACTGGTTGCCTTAAAATTTTGAGTTAATTCAACTTAAAAACATTAGTAAACTCACTCAAAAATATAAATTAAAAGTTGAATTAACTCAAAAATGTTTGAACCAACCTTTTTACAGTGTCCACTTTTCTAAGCAATCACACTTACAATTTTTGCTTAGGGGTACGTTAAACAAGCAAAACAATTACAAACATTTTAAGAAAATTAGCTATATCTATCCAAAATAACGTAGACCTTGTTTAGACGGACACCAAAATATGTTTTTGCATATTCAAATCTGTTTAGTTGTTCGCAGTCCAAAAAGTTTTTACAAATTTCATCCAAAACACACATATACTGTTTGTGGGGTAAATATCTGATTTTAACATCAAGCAGAGTGAACTAGCTATAGCCGTGCCTGAATTCACTTATTTACTGTATAGTCGCATGCAACAATCCTACTAAATGGTCAATAAGTGAACGAGTCAGCACCCAGCAAGCGATTTTGCGTTTAAAAGACATATAGCCGTCAAAACATTGCACAAATGTCGAGGCTAAAACAAAGCAAAATGTGGGCTGCCAGTAGCTGCTTTTCTATTAATGATTTATGCAAAACTTTAGCGTTATTTTCTAAATGTCGACAAAAAACTTGCGAAATTTGGATGTTTCCATTAACTGATGTTATGCGGCTAAAATGTAATTTTGTGGGCTTGCGATAAGTAATTCCAAAAATCATGGCGACGGGTATGTATAACTTCAGACGTCCCCCGCACAGACCAATATGTGAATGACATCAAAATATCGACCCAATGTTATATGATGTCAAGTGCTTGACGGTTCTTGTGACACCACATGCAGTCAAACACATCTCTTCTGTCTTGTCCTCCAATCAAACATACCACGGCATATTTAAAGAATGATCATGCGACTGTTACGGACGTCAGATGACCTGTAAATGCCCAAAAATATTGTTTCCATTGCAGTTTGAATGTATTCTTTTTTCGAATTGCCTTAAAAACACCTCACAGGAGCGTAAATGTGAGTTCATGCGAAAATGCTTTGTTTCCATTGGGTGCATTTTGAATTCTACAATTTAAAATGTGCTCAATTTAAATAGTAATTGAAACACAGCTAGTGAAAATGTAAAAGATGTCTGACCATAGCCCAAAAATAATAAATAAATGCAACCAAACATAAATCGCTGTTGACTTTGTTTACATGATGTAATATCATACATCTCAAAGCTATTTTGGACCAAATTCAAGTTTATTCTGGCATAAGGTGGGTTACTCATGGCCGGCTCTACAGTTTACCTAGACGGTGAAATGGTGACTATTGCTTGGTGGGCAGTTTTCACATTGCATAGGTATGTAGTATCAGATTATTCAGCGTTAGAAAAGCAACAGACATGCATTGTATAGACTAAAACAAGCCTTGCAATTCTTATGTCATATATAATGACTGTAGTGTTAATATTACTATGGTAAGTTCACTAGAATCACACTTATGCATGTGTCTGTACTTGTACTAGATCCCTGATAGCTGAGTTAGTGTTCAGTGCGCTTTAGGTTAAGTGGCCCTATTTCAAGAGCACTGCATACTTTACGAACCTCTCGTATTTCGGTTATTTATCATAATAACGATGCGATTTCTCACATTCTCAGCAGGTCATGCGAATTCAATTTTATAGCGCAGCCAATAGCATACCTGCAGTTTATTTAGTGCCTTAGCTAGAGATGCCTGAGTCAATTTCTCTTAAAAATCTCATGTGAACTCCTACAATGCCTTCACTATATCCAGCCAAAACCAAGCACAACTCAGCTGACCTATCACAGCTGCAGAACTCACAAAAGGCACACACATAACATGATGATAGATTATATAAGCACAAAGCTCATTTACATTATTCTGATTTTGCTCTTTCTTCCCATAATGGAGTTTAGTGTTACGCAAGTACACATTTTCTTAGATGTAGATGTTTCTTTTGAAGTTCTTTGGAGGAGGTAAAATTACAAAGTAACAACTGAGATAAATGATGATGTAATGGAGGCCAGCTAACGTGTGAGAGCTGTGCATAAGTACACTTCACTCCCCAAAGTAAAGATGTGCTTTATTTAGGGTCACTAGGGTGGCATTTAGCTTCCTTCATAGACTCCCATGCCGGACCGATTGTCGGTTCGAGTCCCACTACAGGCTGGTTCAACTAGGACCGGTTACGGTGGTGCCGTGACCCGGATGGGACTGAGCTTTAAAACAGTGACTTTAATCTCACTCCCTGACCTCAAGAGGTGCTCTTGTGACAAGATACTTGGGCTTGTAGCTTTTAACCTTCTTGTTAGCTGGCCTGACTCCTATGCCGCTCCAATCGCTGGTTCGAATCCCACTCAGGGCAGGTTTGAGAAGGACCGGACACACTGACACAGTAAGAAGATAGAACTATATCAACTGAATGTGATAACACATATTAAATTATTTAAAGTAAAGTATTTAATTTTATTGCCCTCTAAAACAAAACAATAAGATGTTTAAACAATTCCAAAATGTGTATTTGTGTAAATTCTAATTCCTTTTTTCTGTTGTCGAATTCCTGTTTGCTTGTTTTTGGAACAGCCATCCATTTGACATTTCTATCTTCACACAGCCCGCAGGGAATGGACGAGGCGAAAAGCCCCTTATAATCCTTCTGTCACCCAGAAACACACATATACACACACTGACCACTGCTATACAGGTCACTGTCCCACAGACAGGAACTGAGCATGATTGGAGTCTGATTGAAAGTCCTGGGTTAATTCCAGGGTTGGCAAGCACACACACAAACACACAAACAGATACACACAACCATATTAAAGGAAACACTGATTAGAATTACTAAATAAATTCAAGTGAATTTGGTGGGAACCAATGAGAGAGTAGGACTACATGCAAGGAGGAATGCGATACAAATGTGGAAGTGGAATAAACTGCCATGATGGCAAACATGAAGAACTGACACATGTTTATGTAATACCCTGTTGCATATTCGAGTGAATCAGTATGGTTAGGGCAAATTCCACCATTTCAAATCTTCAAATATTTTGCATTAAAATGCTTGCCGTTGGTTTAAAAGAGGACATATTCTACCTGTTGGGTTGAAATTTAAGTAATGCTGGTTTTTAACCCATTGTTGGGTCAATTATAAACATTTTCTTGGTTAATTTGATTCAACAGTTGGGTTTGCCCTTTTTACCCAAGGCTGTGTTGAAAATAACCCAATTTTTTTTAGAGTGAAAGCCTTTTTAGAGTCATTACGATTGCTTGCATTGTGACATTATTTTCATTACAAAAAGAAATTTTCCTCTAAATTCTCATTAACACAAAAAAAGATCTTTCCATTTTAACTTATTTGTAATTCACATTCATTTGAAAAATTAAGTTTTTTTTTAACCCAGGGTTGGGTCAAAAAAGGACGAACCCAACTATTAGGATAAAATATCCTAGATTTGGCTCAACAATGGGTTAAAACAACTCCGCATTTTGGATTAATACATCCAAGCATGGGTTAATGTCAAACCCAACGTTTGGGTTTGTCCCTTTTTGACCTAACCATTAAAACACCAAGCGTTGGGTCAAAAGGGACAACCCTTGAATGTCTGATTTTTTAAAACCATCGCTGGGGTCGTACCATAAAGTTCTGTTTTGTCCCTTTACAGATATACAAAACTAGAGATATAAAAAAATCAATGGGTGACGTCACGGCCATATTTGTTTGCAGTCTATGATTGCACCCCAAAACGTAAACATTTCAATGTGTTGTTGACCCATAAAGGTACAAAAATTAACCTTTGAGGGTACCACCCCAGTGACAGAAAGGGTACAGTTTTAAATCAATTTTATTGACATTACAGTCATTGGGTTAAAACAACCCAGCATAGCTCCAATTACAACCCAATGGATTGTATTACAACCCTTTTAGACCCAACACTAGATTAAAAAAATAACCCAGAATTTTTTTAGAGTGTAGATTCTCATTGTAATGTGGCATATTTTTTTTGTTTTAAAATGTTTGTATTGAGATGTATTTTGTGTTTGTTTTTATTTTTTGCACTTACAAAAGGTATGGAAATTACGACACATATGACAAACTTCATAATCATGAAGGAGATTTTATGCACGTTTATGACAACTGTAAATAAGTGTCATTTGTTCAGTTATGTCATTTTTAATGCAAAGATGACGTTGTTTGAGATGTCTTTGTCTCGAACAATGTCATCTTTGCATTAAAAATGACATAACTGAACAAATGACACTTAATGACAATTGTCATAAACATGCATAAAATCTCCTTCATGTTCATGACACGTGTCATGTCATGATTATGAAGGTGTCATGTCAGTCTTATGAACACCTCTTCAATTAAAAGTAAATTGTTACCCAATATACTTTACTGTATTAAAAGTTTTTATTTTATTCTATGTGAAATATAATCTTGACATGTTTGATGATATCCATTCTATACATGTCCATACATGTTTCGCCATGTCTAAACGTCAATACCTCAGAAAGATATCACAAGAGCTAACAGGCGGCCATTGATTATAAAAAGAGAAGTGTCAACTGTGATTGGTCTTGCCTCCGCTTATGGCTTGTGGAGGGAGAGAGATATTGAAGGAGTTAGATGGAGTCTGGCGTGGCAGTGACCCATGATGAACTCTATTCACAGTCTACATGGTTCCTAACACAGATTACTGTCTACGCACGAAGTCTACATGATTTTTCTCATCTCATGAAAGAGGATTAGATCCGGTTCAATTCATGAGCAAGCATGATTTTAGTTCAAGTTAAGAGATGGAAAGAAAACGTATCCCAAACCACTACTTTAAATATGCATGCACCCTACAGAGCCCATCCTCGGTTTATCATTGGACAAAAAATTACAAGCGTGTCCTAAAATGTCAAGTACACAGTAAGTAGCCGGCACTAACCTTGCCTTTGCTGTATTTACATGGGCAGCAGGAACAGAAAAGTAAGGATGAGAAGGAGAGATAGAGAGACTAAGAGATAGCCTCTCTCTCTCCATCTGATGGGGACAAAGAGCTCTCTGATAAGATGAGCAAAAAAAAGAGGAATGGATGGGGAGAAGGTGGGGAAGGTCAGCAAATATCCTGGAACATCCTGATACAATACACGTTTGTATTCGGGCGTTCTTCCATGTGCATCCTGGTACGAAAGGAAGCGACATGACAGCCAGCAGAGTGACGCCAAAGTGTGACGGAGAGATTAAGCATTTGCATGCAAGGGACACAGGTTCATATATGGATTACTAAACATTTACTTTCCCTTTTTTAGAAATGCCAGCATAAGGGATAGGTGTTGTATGAGATAGCTATAAATATCTCCAAGCCACAGAGTGATGTGTTGGGATCTGAACAATTCATAAAAGACATCTGATGTTGCCAAAGCGCACGGAGACAGACAGAGAAACCAAGCAACAAATTCAATTTCCGTAACCCTGTATCTACATTTGGTTTCTCTACTGCTCCATCAAATCAGCACACGGCCGAAAAGGGCTGTTGTCAAGTAATGTTGATGCTTGACGTGACACATGTCACTTTACATTTATTTGTACACAAGTCAATGTTTGCGTCAACTGCTGCTGTTGTAAAGGAGCAAAATTTGCATGTGGCAGTGTGTCAACAAGAGCTTTGCATCCATGGCTTCCAATTGATGTTTGATAATGCCAATTGTATGTTTAATGTTATTTGGAGTGCTTTTAAATTAAGTATGCAAATGTTTCTGTAAAAGTCTGTTATCCTCAAAAAACAAAACACATTTTTTTTTACTTTGATGATTATTGCCCTGTCAGAGAAGTGGTACAAAAGCTGTCACTGGGACAGTGCTGGTCTTGTACTTTCTAAACTTTAGAAAGTACAATACACATGGTGGTCATATTCTCAACAGGGATTTGTTAACTTAAACAACAACAGCAACAAAACCAAGCATATCTGGACTGTGTTTAGATATGGGCAATTAGCAATGACAGGAACAACCAAGCGATTGCCCAAATCTCTTGTTTTGGTTTGTGAGCTAACCCAAAGGATGTTTTTGTATCTACTTGTTCAGTGGGAAACATGGAAAATCAATAACAGAAGAGAGAATAGCTTTGTGTAATAACATCACAGAAATCCTGTAAACAAGAAACTAAAAACACAGATTTAGCATTAGCATGTTTTGGAGGTTTTTTGCACAATTACTGATGGCTGTTTTGCATGCAGACGGCAATGTGGACAAGGGCATCAAATCATTGTAAATTCATGAGACACTGACTCTAGCTTGTTATTTCGCATCTCTAGAGTCATTGAGCCCTGGGAGTATAAATGACTCAACAGAATCATTTACCTGCATCCAAGAGCAAACAACTGATTCATTCACTCATTAACACATCATCATCACCGGAGCCAAGGGGCTAGTTGTCACACTTTATGTCAATATTTCACAAGTCTGTTTCTACATAGACACACAAGACTTGAAAAACGTTTTGAAGATTTCAAACTATACTGACTTATAAATAAATTACGTTTGACGTCAATGCATTTAGTGGTATCATTGTAAATTTTTTTTAAAACAACTTGGTTTTGCAAGTCAATTCAACTTACTATTTTAAGGTTTTGACAAGTTAACAACTTATAAAAACAAGTTGAAATTGTTTAACTCAATTTGTTTTGTTAAAGTAACATAAAATATATGTTGATTTAACAAAATATTTTTTCATATTGTGACACACAATATTTCTTTTTTTTTTATTCTAGGACTAGTCTAATCCCTGTCCGGGATACCGCCCCTTTATGTATTTGTCATTTTATGTATTGTTTTTTTTCTATTTTTAAACCATTATGGCTTAGGGTTGGGGTTGGTTTGTGGTTTGGATGTCTGAAACGGGTCCGACATGTTAACCATTTTTATGTTACTAAATAGTTCCAAAATATGTACAAAAAAATACTTTTTTTGTGAAATAAAAAATACTTTTTTACAAATGGAGAAAGGCCCACCTTCATCTCATCTGGAGCCGGGCCTGGTCTGAAATGTAATATAAAGTCATTCTAACCCCAACCCCAAATATTTTGTAGCTTTACCAAAAAATGAATAGCAGGGCATGCTACACCGTAAGAAGTTAAAGTTGGATTAACTTAAAAAAATTACTAGATAATACCTAAAACACTGAATTATTTTCAATTTAAAGTGAAAAATTTAAGTAGACAAAACAATTTTTTTTAAGTTAATCTAAATTTCACTTTTTACATTGTAGGCTACTACACTACATGTTGAAATTTGTCACTTTAAATAACACAAAGTTTTTCTTTTCTTTATCTAAAAAAATGCAATAAAAAAGAAAACTATTCTGGTTTGAAATGTCTTATTAAACATGATCGCGTTGTTAGGTCCCATGCAAATATCAAAACCTGCCCCAACATCACATGAAAAATAACTATGGACCAGGCACGGATTAACGCACGGGCCTACTGGGCACTTGCCCAGGGCACTTGGCCAGCAGGGGGCCCTGTCAAATTTACTGTGTCTATTCTTTTCAAATAAATATTTTAATTTTATTTTCAGTAAAAATGTGTTAAATATTGAGGGATAATGTGCATTTTTTTGCAGTTGCAAAGTATTAACTAGTAAATAAATCACATAAATAATTTAAATGTATTGCTGCGCTGTTGAGAGGGACATCTAGAGGCGAGTGAAAAGCATTGCGTAATATAAAAGTCACGTGTAGAAGACGGTTACTCAAAAACTAAAACAAAAATGAGTTTAAAACCACAACCAAGTAGATCAGTGATAAGAAAGCACAAAAGGACAGCTTTTCCTCACCTGCCAGTCAGCAACTGTGAAGGAGAACGTTCATTTTCTCTAATGGCAAGAGTAAAAAACGAACTGAGAAGCAAAATGTGTCAAGGACTTCTAAATTCACTGTCTTTAATGGCCCTTGAATGCGATCTTGTGAGGGAACTGAATTTTGATGATGTTGTGGAAGCGATATCTCTGAGGAAATCGTCTCAGCTAAAGTTGAAAAATATTCAACTTTGGGTAAAAAGCTCCGCTCATCAATGTCAGTTCTAAAGCGGCCGTCCAATCACAGTGGAGGAGGGGCGGGACAAGTATCACAGCAACCAACCGTCTCACAGCTGACGTATCAGAGCTACCAAAGCGCTTAGCTGAAGAAAGCTGGCACTCAGCTGAAAAACAGCTGCTATTTGGCGTTGTCCAGGCGTTTTCAGCCGCGTTTAAAAGTTTTGGTGTGTCCAGCCCCTAAATGCCTGTGGTGAACGACAGTTACACATGAAATGTAATGAAATGTCTATTAAATGTAGAAATGTAAAATATTTATGGAATTTTCTCCTGTGATATGATTTGGAGAGGTCAGAATCTTTTTGATTGAGTATGTTGTACAGTATGTTGTATGTTGACAGATACTGGTGAGATATATAAAAAAAACAACTTGTGGTGTGAAAGTACAGAATATTGTGTGCATTCTCTCCCCGCGTATTAGTGCCATTGTTAATCCTGTAAGATGGGGCATACAGGCAGAGGCGAACCAACACTTGAGCCCTGTGCATACAATTGCAACGCTGTTGCCCAAAATTTGGTAAAGGGGGCCTTTGAGACATCCGTGCCCAGGGCACATCATCGCCATAATCCGTCCCTGCTATGGACGCACTGATATATCCGCCTATATTCTGTATCAGCAGATAAAAGCATTTTTCCCCACTATTGGATATCGGCCAATTGTTTAACAACAGTCGATAATCATACCCTGGCAATCAAAAGGGCTGAAAAATGCATCAGAAATCTTGGTGTGTGATTATTTTAGTTTAAGCGACAATGAAAAGAGAATTGCCTTTTGTATGCTCTGCACTTTTAGGATTTCACAACATAATAATTTGTAAAAAGAAGTAAATAGCAAACCCACCGGTATCGGCAGTAATTCTATATTGGTATCAGCACAATTTTTTATCGATGCATCCCTAAGAATAAATATTTCCTGAAAGCACACTTGAACATTTGGGTTATAATGTAGCTTAGTTAGAATCCACAAGACGGTCCGATTACACTGTTGTTGGCGGACTCTTTTTCCCCACATTGACATTAGAGTCAATAACCGTTAAACCCAGTTGGTCCTGATCTCAGTTTTATCCATCCGATATCTTTATCCAAGCTACAGTTACACCAAGCATCCAGAAATAGAGAGGTTGGAGGACAGAGTAAAAGTAAAGACCGTGACAAGCCTCATTGGTTTTGACTGTACTGTAGGATGAGGGAAATGTCAAGCTTTAATTGAGGCAGAGGTAAAGCCCAATCCACAAGCAACATAGCTGAGGAAATGCCTGAGGGCTGCTGGCTCCTGCTATTAGTGTTCAGGAACCAGACCTGCCTTTCCTGAGGAGCAACCAGAGTGAGCTGCTAACAGATCAACTCGCCACAAACACTCCACGACTCATCCAATTATAAATGTTGACACACTGTGAATGGTCTACTGTATACAATAAAATGTTCAAGGTCTAGTTAACCAAAAAAGAAAATCTGACATCCTCTACTGGTTATAATGTCTTCTTTGCAGACCCTTGTCGCATCAAGTTTGGAAGTTAGATCTGAGATCCAATGACATTTGGTGTCACTGGGTCACGATACATAAACTTTGAATAATAACACGTTAGGCAAATACTACAACACAGTAATAATACTATTTGATTTCATCACTGTCCCATGGTCTAATAAACTAATTTAAATGGATTTAAAGGCCTCCTTTGGTGTAAATCATATTTTTAACGTTTATGTGTCTATGTGGTGTTCTTAATATGCTTTGGGTCAAACAACATGCAACATCATGTAATCTCTACTGTGGTTTACAAAACAAAGTCTCAAAAATGCAGTATTTTTTATGTTAGAAGCATGTTGTAACTAATAATGTCAAAGTGTTGAACGAGTGGAAAAGATAGACCAAGCAAGTGTGAATGAGTAGAGACAGGCACAAATTTTTATATCCATGTTTCTGCATTTACTAAGGGGGCATGTAAACCAAGACGTATTTTTTCTGCGCATGTTTTCAATTGTTTTCAGTGGAAATGCTGCGCTTTTAAAAAATGTGAGCTGTGCTTTTCTGCATTTAGCGCTGAGCACCCAGAGTTGAAAAATGTGTCAATGTCACTTTTTACTCAGTCGTCCAATTACAGTGGAGGAGGGGCGGGACAGATACCTTAACAACCAACTGGCGCATCATACATCGGTTGATAAACAAAACAGAAGTATCATAGCAAACCAGGGTCAGCTCATAAAATGTTGGCAAGTGCCACCAGTTGGCGTCCACTTGGCGTTTTCAGCCGTGTTAAAATGCTTTGGTGTACACGTTTGGTGTACTATATTAAGGAATAATAAAGAAATTATTTTCAAAGGGAAAACATGATGTTATTATGATGATCAAAGATGAGATGAATAAAATCCACTACTGGTGCACATCAGCATAGCAAAGAAAATGTATCTAATCTTGAGTGTCTGATGCACAACCCGCATGACTGACAATATCTGATCTATGCCCCTGAATTTTAATAAACATGTTTGCATATGCCTGATCAAAACTCGCACAAAAATAAACACTTACATATATAGAGTTTAATGTATATAATTAGGCGAATTGTTAGGTGTCCTACCATTTGTGTGTGTGTGTGTATATATATATATATATGTTATTCCTTATTGCTTCAAAGCAGTCATGAAACACACAAAAAAAAACTGAAAACCTAAATATATAATATATAGAATAGAACAGTAATTCTCAAACTGGAGGCCGTTCTGTGAAAATTAAACCTAAAAAATAAGGCTACTAACCAACAACACTACTTTGTATAACTTAATATGTTTTGTTTAATTAAAATGTTAAAAATTAGAACAGTTTTTTGTCATAAATTTTCTTTGGGAGGGCCGCGAAGCAGTGCACCATACACAAGGGGGGGCCGCACGCGGAAAAAGTTTGATAACCACTGGAATAGGATGTATAGTATTATTGCAACATGGAATGGCCCTTCAAAGCACGAAAATATAAAAACATAAAATGTCATAAACTGGGGCTCCCCTGGCACCATCTCGCAGCCCCCCAGTTTGAAAATCACTGCCATAGCCTACTGCATAGACGTACACCCACCTCTCCAAAAATGTAACAACATGTCAGGTCAATGCAGACCGCTAGCACTCTGATTGGTCGCTAGAACCCCTCCAGTGAGGTCCAAAAAATCATACACACTTCAACTTGCAAAGGTAAAAACCAAGATGGACCTAACTGAATTGGACGCTATAGCTGCAATCTGTACATTTTGCTAAAAATTGAAGCGTATAATAAGTAAGGAATAATTGACGACAGGCCTTTGAATTATTTGAAAATAATACACACCCAAGGTGGTAATGCGGCACAATGCAAAGCAGAGTGCTCTGGTGGTAATTTTTAAGACATTCGACAGGTAAGGTGTGCATTCATCGAAAAATACTGCACACCCATGAAACATGGTTCCCAAAGGTCCTTGAAAGTTTGTGAATCTGGTGAATGTCCCTTGCCATACTTCCTGCGTCTCTGTAACGCCGTCTTTGGCAATATTTCAGATAGCGATATACTTCCTGGCTCCTGCTTCACCCGTCTTTGTCGTTAAATGTCAAATTGTCACGAAAGTGACGCAAGCGTGAGTTCCCTCGAAAGGGAACTGTAACAATGTATCTTAAAAGGTAACCTTGCTCTCACTTGAAATGTGTCCCCACATTTAGTCCTTGATTTTGAGGTTTTTGGACCTGGAAAGTCCATGAAAGGTCCTTGAATTTGAAGTTAACTAAGGTGTTGGAACCCTGATAACCAATCAGAATAAAACATTCAACAGCCCCATGATATAAACTAAAAAAGACTATAACTGCCAGAGCGTCCGAGGGAGTCACAGTATTACTGACGCAGGTAGACTTGTACCATGACACAGAGCTGTACAGCTTACGCTAAAAGGCCAGAGCTCATAAATTACTATTAATTCTGTCGTCTCTAATCCGTCTCAATCTGCTCATCCAGGCACAGTTAAAAGGTAAAGTCTATAATCAGCTGATGGACAGACTGGATGAATAAACACAGTAAGATTAACTGGCCACCGTACATTAGTACAGAGAGGGAGCTAATTGCTAATGCTTAAAAGCTTACCGCGCACCCGAATACACGCCCTTGGAGTGCAATGAAACATTACAGCTTTCCCATAAGAAGTTATGGAAATACACAGTATTAACCACTTAACAGATATATGGTAATAAATAACATTAACTCAGCCATAAAAGCACAAGGACACAGGACTTTGATTAATAGTTCAGTGTGCAGTGCATGTGTGGACAGAAGACCACTGGGTGTATTTGGTCACTCGCGTCCATCAATCAAACACCACAAGCCGACACTTCTCTCGCAATCAGTCCCTGACCTGAGAACAGGGCAAAGTCCTAAGGAGGGGCGATAGTATCGCTCAGCAGCTGACTGTGGGTCAGTGGCATCTGGTCACAGTATGAATTACTTTAGTCACCCTAGAAACAAAGGTTTCTAAACAGGCTTGGCCAATGATGAGACAAGAAATTGATTTGGTCAAAAACTCCTCTAATCCATCAGATTCATATTTGTTCCAGCTTTCAGAGGAACTTTCATTCCACTTTTAGTTACAACAAGAGATCCTTAACTAAAAATCAGTTTTCCCCACAGTACTGCAGAGACGTTTTATTGAACCTCAAAAATGATTCAGAGGCTCAAGCCCACCATGTTTGCTGTAGTTTCCCCTGAGCCCCCTAATTGACCCCCTATGTGGTGTGGTGATATGAGGGTGGTGGGATAAAAGCTGATGGCCATGGTGGGAAACAATGTGAAATGTGTTTATTTTTGTGTGAGAAAATCTTTACCTCTTCCGTTAAAGCCACAATATGTAAGATTTTTGTAGTAAAATATCAAAAAACTGCTTGCAGTACTGTGCAAAAGCCACCATGCCACAATTAAATTAGTTGTTGGTATAGTGAACATATATAATTATTTCTCAGTCTCTTTACTAAACTACAACCAAAAAATCTGGATGTAGTATTAAAAACAGTATAAAAGTATAAGCTTAAGTGTCAAGTATTAAGGGTAAACTCCCCTTCCACTTAGCAGGCAACTGCAGGACCTCTTAAAGGGATAGTTCGGCCAAAAATGATATTAAACCCATGATTTACTCACCCCCAAGCTGTCCGAGTTGCATATGTCCATCGTTTTTCAGACAAACACATTTTCAGATATTTTAGAAAATGTTTTAGATCTTTCAGTTAATTAAATGTGAAGTTACGGGGTCCACGTCCTTCAAGTCCAAAAAAAGTGCGTTCATCCTTCACAAAATAAATCCAAACGGCTCCAGGATGATAAACAAAGGTTTTCTAAGGGACATATGCATCTCGGACAGCTTGGGGGTGAGTAAATCATGGGTTTAATATCATTTTTGGCCGAACTATCCCTTTAAACATAAATGAAATAAAATCTCTAATTCTAATTGAATGACTTCAGGACTTTTGTTTTTAATTTTGTGTACATATTTCCTGTATTTTCTGTTTGTATCTTAATAAAAAGATTAAAAAATAAATATGGATCGACACTAAAACTTTATCAAAGCAACAAAGCTGGTGGTGGTTGCCTAAAGCACAGTACTGTATTTCAGAGTTGTGTACTTACATGATCCCAAAAGTTCCCATGGATTTGTAAATTCCTGTGGAAATTCCTGTTTTACAGAGCACTATGGCCACGTTTTTACATTTCCTTTGGTGTGTAAGTGTGTATTGGTACATGTTAACGATATGCAAAAGGTGCAAACCCCAAAGTAAATGATGATGCGAGTTATCGTCTCCAACTTAAATCTCTTTTCTAGGACTACAACAAACACACGGATTGTCGGCAACAGTTTATTTCCTGGACCGGTTGACGTGGAGGCGATGGTTATTATCATAATTCCTCCTGCTTTGTTAACTCCTGTTACCATTGCATTGTAACCAAATCTTTTAAACATGGTAAGGAGTGTCACATTTCCGGCTGATGTCAGAGGTATTCAGGCCAATCACAACGTACAGATTAGCTGGCCAATCAGGGACACAGCACTTTTCAGATCAAGAGTTTTGTACAAAAAATAGAAGAGAGTGAAATCTGGAGCTACAAAAATGTACGGTATGTGGAAAATAATGTTTTTTTTTAACCATAAACCAGGCGAACAGATTGAATTATACCAAAAACACAAAATAGGTGCACTTTAAATAATGTCTTGCCACTTGTCTTCCTTGTAATTGTCGCGATTTTAGTGACTTGATATCTGCGCTATCCTAAGTTTCAGGTTGTAGAAATTATGGCACCACAAGTGGACAAATGTGGAAGTGGTGTTAATACAGCATCTGATGCACAGCTTTTGTGCCTTGCAGCTAATTGGCATAAAATAATGTGATCAAACCTACAGATAATAAAAAAATATTCATTACCTCATCCGTGAACATGATTAACGAATACATCTATGATTGGTCAAAACATCTCCAATCATTCACCTCTCCTTCATTACGTCATTAAGCTTCACCTTTGTTATTGTAAAATTGTGACCTCTAGTGTTGAAAATCTTCCATATTGTGCCTTTAATCTTCCATTTTATTTTCCGTTTTAATCTTCAGTTTAAATGTATTTGATGTAATGGTCACACAAGATCCAATGCTATTTCACAATAAAAGATGATTCTTCTGGAGGCAGTTTTGAACGAGTGTACACCGGATCTGAGATTTTCTAAATGGTATTCATTCATGACCATTAATATTGAACATTAAACTAGTGATTTTACTTTACATTTTCTATACACAGAGCTCAAATTCATAGTTTTCCTGTTCTCTTTAGATTGACGGTATAGTGTAAAAAAAAATATTTACTAACCGATACCGATTATTGGCTATATTATATTTTATTGTATCATATATCAGTGTATCTCTAGTTGGTATAGCTTGAATGCATTGAATGTAACTTAGAAAAAGGATATGCTTAATGCAGAAAAGTAATGGAATACCATACTATCTCCTACACTTGCCAAAATATACAGTATACAATACTACACTGTACCTGTATATTGTATCCTACACAACGATGCACACTGAACTGACAAATAACATAGTTAATGATCAGTAAGGGTTAATTTTAGCAATATGTTCAATACATTTTCCAATCAGTTGCTCCAGTGTTTGGTATGAAATCATTTTGAAACAATGATGAACACTAATGCATTGTTGTACTGTATGTCACACACAGGCAAACACAAGAGCACAATGTGCTTCTCAGGAACAATGCAATGGCACAGAAAAACTGATTGTGTGCCACAAGACATCAGTTGAAAACAGAGAGAAAGGGAGGAAAGAGAAAAGAAAGAGGGAAATGGGAACGAATAAAGACAGAAACATGCAAGAAAAATAACAAGCCTGTCTCTAACCCATCTCATGCTGTCTGCACCATTCTGAATGAAGCTCTCTCTGTCTGCTACTGCACAGACAAATCACCCAATCAGAGGACCTCGCCATGCCCTCACGCACACACATGCACACATGCACGCACACACACAAACACACACAGCAGACACAAACACATAAAGTGTAAGGGGTTAGTTTGAGCTGTCGGTATGAGTGTCTGGCACCCTTCTCTCCCTTAGGAAAGATGACAAGATAAACTCATCCATCTCGCCATGGCCTCTACCCCTCTGTCTCTCTCTTTCTCTCTTTCTCTCTCTCTCTCTATAGAGGTTGGTAAATATTTTACTATATTTAGATACATATAATTTGTGTGTATTGCATTGTTATTTTTTTGTTTTCTGTGCCACATTTCCATAATCTTTTGGATCCTTCTAATTTCGTTTTTCACTGCCGAAAAACAACCCTGCACTGAAATGCATCACACCAACAGTTAAGATCGCACAAAAAAATATGGAGATCTTGTTAAAAAATAATGGACATCACACGTATATCCATAAACACATACAGTAGCTAGGAACATGTGGTGGGTGGCATGATCAAAAATCCAGTTCACGGAATGATTCATTTTATTTCACGGTAATGGTATATTTATATATAATATATACAATCAGCTTTATGTTTATATAGTGTACATTAAATATATAAATATTTAAATATATTAAATATATGTAAACCGAACAAGTATGAATATGCAAGTGTTTTCCCTGTCTACAGATATGGAGATATAAATATGACAGGTGAGCTGATGATCATGGCGTCTGTTTTGAGGAGGTCTTGTCGACAGCTTGTCAAACGACATCGCTACAGCTGCGCAAGTGTCACTGATAAAAATGCAGGTTTTGTCTTAGCTTGCTTAAAGTTCAGAAAAATTTGCAACAATTAACAGCGTTATGTGTGGGAAGGGTTTTGTTTATTTGGTCGCACAGCTCCTCGCGCACTCTTCAAGAGACCTCTGCACGCGAGAGACCTCTACACGAACGCGGTGGATTCACTGGCGCTTATTATGACATTACAGAAAATACTTTTTATTATTTCCTGATTATCTGTCACACTCTAGGATGTGGGAGTGGCGAGTTGGCCACGCCCACTTATTTACATTCCGCGGCATACACAGAGTAGAAAAAATTGTTACATCTGACATTTTATTTCAAGGTAACGGAATATACCGTTATACTGCTTAGCCCTACTAGAAACAGCACATCTAATAAACTTTCCCACCTATATGATCTTTACTTATGTTGGTGTTTAGGAATGAAACATGTATCCTGCTTGTGCCTGTAAGTGCAACGTGACAGAGCCAAATTTATGACCACATAAAAGGCCAAGCTGCCATTGAAATGAATTAGATCGCGCCACTCGGCCGTTGCTAGTCGCCGGCGGTGTGCACGGAGATTTAGCCTGATAGATTT
This sequence comes from Paramisgurnus dabryanus, assembly GCF_030506205.2. Classification (NCBI taxonomy): domain Eukaryota; kingdom Metazoa; phylum Chordata; class Actinopteri; order Cypriniformes; family Cobitidae; genus Paramisgurnus; species Paramisgurnus dabryanus. The sequence goes on along the minus strand of NC_133355.1, from coordinate 26,416,054 downwards.
GGAAACATCAGGATGCTATGTTCATTGTACTGGGACTCAATGTGCTTTTGTTTGCAAATGACTTGAGTTCACAACTCATCCATATTCAATTCCAATTCAAATCTTTTACCTCCACTACAGTTTGATCGATTTCATTAAAAGTCCCCAGGGAAAATCAGTTTTTGTTGTTGTTTATATGATTATGTGGTGTTTTTAATATGTTTTAAGACAAGACATTTGCAAATTCATCATTCAACACCACTGCTGAGTATTTTTTTCATAAAATTAGAGACAGTCTCATTTCCGCATTTTAAAGGTCACTGATCTCATTTATTAAACCTTAGTTAGTGTGCAATGTTGCTTTAATAGCATAAATAATACCTGTAAAATGATAAAGCTCAAAGTTCACTGCCAGGCGATATATTTTCTTTAACAGAATTCGCCTTTTAAAGCCTACAGTGAACAGCCGGTTTGGACTACAGCTCTCTACTTCCTGCTTTAATGACATCACTAGTACAGTTTTTTGACTAAACTCCGCCCACAGGAATACGTCAGTCGCCAGCTAAGCTAACGGCAAGCTAAGCTGCTCTCGAATCACAACACACTAAACAAACTACACAATCAGAACTCGATATGTATTTCTGAAGGAGGGACTTCATAGAACAAAGAAGACATCAGCCTGTTTTGAGAACAGTGAAAACAGAGCTATACAGATAAGACAAGATTAGTGCTGCAAATGTGCAGTTCACGTATGCATTGTCTGAAACCAAAGACTGTAACATAGACTGTAAAAATTATGGACGTAGTGTCCGTGGCGTCACCCATAGGTGTGTGAAGAGCTTTTTTGAAGCCAATAGTAGGCGCTGCCTGTCGTCGCCATCTTGGCCACGCATCACCGCACATCCCTAAATAAAATCACCCCCTCACAGTTGTCATGAAGGGGAAAATCAGCTATATATAGACCAAAAACACTTTTTGTACCAGGCTATATTACAGGGAATTTGCCCCTCGGTCTGAAACTGTCGAATGTAGCATCTATTTACTTATATATCTATGGTCCGAGGTGGTGCGAAAGGGTGTAGGCGGGCACTCATTTGCTTATTCATATCTATAGTCCATGTTGTGTGATTGAGTAGAGGCGGGGACTAATTTGCATATTCATAGATCCACATCCTAAATGAGTTAAGCTGTTTTAAAGCATGAAGAAATTACTGTCACAGGTAAAACTTTTATATATGCTATTATGGTGCTCAAAAATGAGTTTTAACTGACTACAGGAGAACTTTTAAAGGCCAGGAAGGTTAAAAACGGGAATCTTCTTAACATGACTTTTAATCTTCTCCTCAGCTGGCCTAATTAATAAATGCAATGAAGTCATTTTCTTTTAATCTGAATGTGTATTTATGCAGATCAGTGGACCAGGACTTTCCACTGGCTTTTATTATTTATTATTTTAATGGGTGATGGGCTGATTAGGTTGTATAGGTTAGATAAAAGGTTGTAGATTTATGTTTTAATGAATCTGCAAGCTTCCGACATGCCGCCTCATCTTGACATGAACCAAAATGGCACTCGCCGGTCCTGTGCGGGTAAATCTGGTTAATATGCATGTGAGCTCACGAAGAGCCTACATTTGGAGACCCTGACTGCATTTGGCTCAGAGCGCTACGTAATTACAGATGCTCGGCAGCGCATGGAAGCATAGCGCATCTGAAATGCATCAATAAAACAGAAGGCATTTAACACAAGACGGGCCTTTTCCAGGTCACTCACAGACCTTGAGGGGAACATTGTCTTTCTTCGCCATTTTCTTCCTGTCATACAATCTCTCCAGCTCTTCTTTTGCCTGGGGTGAAGTCAGCCATCGACAGGATCCAGTCAGTGAGGATTTGGATCGCTGTTCCCACGGAAACAAGCGAGATGTTGCTACCATGACAACGGACATCGTTCTAGGCGACGCACAGACCCGCTAGTCTTCCATTAACTACAAATGTGTTTTTAACGCATGCACACCCCCGACTCCGACTCTTTCTCTCCGCCTTACAATGCAAGATTCATACAACCATAAAGAGATGGGAATTCAGCCTCAATAATAAGAATAATTGAAAGTGTTCAGAACAAAACAGTCTGGCGTGACAGATATGAATCGGTGCTGTAGGATAAGAGAGATTGTGTTTCAATTTACGTTCGGCTGCTTCAGTTATTTACTGTGGGATCATTACAGCAATCTGTAATCTTGTTCCTCCAAGCGTCCACCAAATTAAAGAGCTATTAAGTAAATGGACAAACGTGATGATAAAAAAAGCATTGGTGATTCTTCGCACATATATAAACGCGAAAATGTTGACTGGCCACAGATGGCACGTACACAGACCATCCTAACAACATATAAAAAAACAAACTGTGATTGGTCGCTTTAAATATCAATCATACTGTCTCTTCTTCTGCCTGAATAAGATACAATGTGGACCATACCTTGTGTTGTTTGTCAAGACTATGATAGGTTTATGAGTCATGCCATATACGTTAATATTAAACTGTTCAGATCAGTAACAGGGCACACGGCGGCGTGTGAGAACCAGGCCGTCTTCTTTTATTGAGGTTATTCATAGACGACGGCTGCAAGAGAGAGAAACCTGTCCCCACCGTGACGTTTCTGCGGTTCGACGCTAGTTGCTCGCTCCACAGACCTGCTCCTCCTGATGCGGACTGACATTTATTGCAGTCTGCCCTTTGGGATTTGTCGTTTATTTTTTATAGCAGTTTCGCCTCTCTCTCCTCGGCTGTGGTGCAGGGGAGAGTTTGAGCCGATCGGGAGTGAAGGCAGGGCGTTGGAAGTTTAGATTATTGATGTGGCTGTCAGGGGGAGTTTTCATCAGGCATCCCACCAACAGAGGACGGGTTTGTGTGACCCCTGTGAGGTTGTACGCTCTCTGGCTATCTTAACCTTTTTTGCGAGTGCGAGGCATTTTCAGTTTCTCTTTCGCGCCCCTCCCATCCCATCTCAAGGGACGTGAGGCTAAACCCATGTGTGTTTACTGTACATATTTAACCTCATATACTTGACATAAAGGCACATAGTTTAAAGTGTATGTGCATGCGCTGATGTATTTCTCAACACTACACTTTGCAAAAAAAAAAAAAGGTCAAAAAATGCTTCTTAGCCATCACTTGTGTGTTATCATTTCAAAATGTACACCTAAAGACCTCATATTAGTACCTCAGAGGTACATATTGGTACCAAATGTATACATATCTGTACTTATGTGGTATTTCTAAAGGACATTTCCACAGTGACGGCCTGGATCCATTTGTGACCCGTACTTCTGACAGTGTTGGTATAAATACAGGCTGCAGTGTTGGAATGCGAGATACATTTGACTCTCATGTCCAGTTTTTGGTGTTGAGGTCTCTCAGTCCCCCGTGTATCATCAAAGCAGTCCATGCATCTTTTTCCCATACATCTCTTTTGGGTTTCACAAACATTCTTAAACTTTAACTTAAAGTTGATAGTTCAGAAATATTTAGCTTTTTTATCTACCCTGTGTCTTTTAGGGGGTCAGTATGACCTCCCAATAAACAATGTAACTGTAGGAGAAGTCACATTCCTAAACATGCATGACTGCTTTATAATATAACACAAGAGCTAAAGGTTCAATAATTTATGTTGATGTTTATGTTACGTCACATAAAAGGAATTTGAGGGGAACTTCAAAGAAGTTAACCTAAAAAAAAAGTGGACACATCATTGGCGTCTCGTCTTTGGCGCCCAAACATGAAGACAATACACTTAGGGTGTGTTGTTTATACTTGTAGTTCAGTTCGTTTGGTTCTTATGGTTTGGACCAAAAGAGAAAACAATTTATTAAGTCCTGGTTCACTAAAACCCCATTCACAGACCTTTGGTCCCAGAAAATACCCGTAAAATTGCCAGACAAGCTTCTGTGTAAACGCAAACATGTCCCGTAAATCTTCTATGATGGTTGCCGGAAAGTAAAATACACGGAAAACCCTCTATGTGAACAACAAGCCGTAACAATGCTGTAATGGGCGTAATGGTTCAACTAAAACGAGCTATTTACATGCATATCAACATTCACGACGAGAAATGTCGCAAACTAGATTGAAGCAGTTATCAGGAAATGATAAATGAGACGCATAAACAATGACACGCGTGTCAGCAACATGAAGTTGGTTCACCACTTTTTAAAATGAGGGATTTACAACATTCACAACGAGAAATGTCAGCAAACTGGACTGAAGCAGATATCAGGTAAGTTAGCTCGTCACTTACTGCGTTGAAACGGAGATCATTCAGCAGTATAAAAGAATATCGCATCACATGCTCATTTGAGTTGATAATAAACAAAAATGCCCGCACATCATCCCAACAAGATATATCGTTCAGCTCCTCAAAACGGGGGTTTTAAATGCATATAAACAATTACGATGAGAAATTACTGAAAACTGTATCAAAGCAGAGATCCGGGAGCTCGTCAAATATCCGCTCAAAAGCTGAGATCATTCACCAGCATAGAACGGCGCGTCACGCGCTCCTTTATAGTCCTATCATTAAAAAAAATGCACGCGAGTGGGTTTTGGAGAGAGAACTAATAAATAATATGTTAACTTCAGACCCTCGGGACCTCTCAGATGCCGGCAAATCATTGGCAGTGTGAATGAACAAAAAAATCTAACAATCCCGGAAAAATTCAGGATGCATTTTCCGTGTATTTTCCGGAATGTCTGTGTGAAAAGGGCTTTAGTGTTGGTTGTAGCTATTTAGGCCTACTAAGTAATTAGTTACTGTAATTTAAATATGTTTTCCTTGAAAAAGTAAAATAAGGGATTACTTTTATTTTTCCAGTAATTTGATTACATATACTTCTGATCTAAGTCAACTAAATACTCTGTATGGACTGTAAATCAACTATATATATATATATATATATATATAAAACAATAGTGGATTTAACATCAAAATTTTAAGTTTAAAGGGACAATAAGTAGGATTTACCCCCATATAGTGGTGAAATTGTATTTTGCATTCAAACGAACAGTGCTCTCTAGCGCCTCACTTTTCCAAATGCGTGTTGCAACTACTATAGCCGTTATGTTATCACTGACTGAACTCTTGTCCTTTTCAGCTGGTACACATGTTCTGAATGAAAACATGTTGCGGTAAGCTAGTGCTTTTTGTCCCTCTCTGCTATTATAGTTTTGCAATATGGCAAAATGACATGGAAGGCTCGGTAGACTTACCTGTTTAATGTAAATAAAGAGAATAAATTCTAAGCTTACAAAGAAAAGTCAGATCATCGCCAGAGGTCATTTGATATTAATGAGGACATATTTATGAATAAAGACATTGATTTTGACTAATAAATAACTTAAAGGAACAACTACACATTGTTCCTTTAAGGTTAAAATGCATGTATTTTAGAGATATTGGCTGTTTATTAATACTTTAAAAGCACATATTAATGACTGATTCTGCAAAACCTTATTTATAAAACATAATACTTACCAATACTTAAACTTAACAACTATTTTATAAAGTATTAATAAGCAGTTATTAGAGTATATTGAGGCAAAAGTAGTTAATAGTGAAAACTGGAGTTTAAAAAGTGTGACCAGAATAATTTATTTACTTTTATGAGATTTATTCAAGCCATTTGAAGATGATTTATCTTTATATCATTTACTAAATAGGATTTAGAAAGTAATAAGACATTAAATACTTTTTGGAGAGAGTAATTTGTACAGTAATCTAATTACATGATTGAAAACGTAATAAGTACTAGGCCTACTAGTTATTAATTCGGGTTTTTTTTGTAACTTACCCAACACTGACATTCACACTGGCAATTTATCAGCAAACCTGAAGGTAAGAACCATAATGCATAAGAATAAGGTCACTCACCACCACCTGTTTGGCCTGCTTTGATGACGAATTTTATGCAACAGAAGTCCGATCATCCACAGCAAAAATGCTGCATGATGGAGTAAAAACATGCTCATTTTAAATGGAGGTATTATTAACAGCTCATCAAGATACTTTACTATCACCAAAATTTTATAAACTTAACATGTGTTCTTCCAGCATATGCTTGATGGACCAAATGTTAATAAGGCTCTTTACCTCTCCATTGCACCATGTTTGCAATCTCTGTCAAGGTTGCATCTTGTGATATTACATCCTGTTTTTGGTTTGTTGCTCTGTCTCTGGTCCATGTGTGTTCACATATCAGCTTAACCCCACCAGAGTTCGCTTGGTGGGTCTCGGTTTGCTTGTTTAGTGAGCACCAAATTTAAGGTAGGAGCATTTACATTTACTTTAAAGAACTGCAATGTGGGCATGTAATTGTTTTTATTAGAATGCATCCAAAAAAGACAGGAAATTTGTATGCATTATTAAAAAAGTTTTTTCTCTTAAAACTAAATGAAATTAAATCCTAATTTCTAATACTAATCTAATGACTTAGTCTTCTCAAAAGAGTTCAAGATGTGTTAAGTGCCAAGAGTGTTCAACACTAAATACTGACTTTTACCTAAAGAATTAATTTTGTTCTGTCTTTTTTACATTTTCTGTACATATTTCCTGTTCTGTTTGTATCTTAATAAAGAGAGCAAAAAAAGGATGGTTAAAACTTTGCTAAAAAAACTAAGTTTGTGGTTGCCTAAAGCCCTCTTCACACAGAGATTACGGAAAATATACGGAAAGTGTTCCCAGGATTTTGTCTGGTTCGTTCGATTTTTTGTTTATTCACACTTATAATAATTTCCGGAATACGGAACACAAACTAGAGATCACACACAACGTACAGATCCCGTAAAGACAAGTAACTTTTTTTCCACAGCGTCTGAAGTGCATTTTAGTTTATGACAAGATCATGCGGAGCATGTGATGTGCTGTTCTGTCATTCTGGTGAATGATCTCAGCTTCAGCTCCCTGATCTCTGCTTCAGTTCAGTTTGCCAACATTTCTCGTCGTGATTGTTGATCTGCTTAAAATCTCTGTGTCAAAAAGCTAAACCATAACTTCTGGTTGCGATGACAAATGATTCTCACTACGGCATTGTTTCTGTGTCTTGTTCACACAGAATGCTTTCCGTTAAAGGACAAGTTGGGTATTTTAGACTTAAAGCCCTGTTTTGAGATTGTTTATGGTGAAATAGAACGGTTTTGACTGAAATTTCGACATTTGCGGCTGCCCTGAGAATTTTCGCGTGTTTGTGTTTCATCTCAGACCTCTACAATGGGTTTAATGGTGCACTGGAACAATCCTTCCTAAAATGCATTAAACTTTTGTTTACAAAGACGTGAAACTCACCGAGTGGTCAGGGGTGTTCACTGATATGCTCACACAAAAATCGCTGCAAAAGATGCTTTCCAACAGCTGTTTTAGCATTCGTTGTTAACTTGTGGACCTATTTTTCCAAACGCCTCACACCCGTACATTCTTCCGCTTAGAGCTTGAATAATAAACACTCCAGCCCAGGTGGTGGCGCTAATCCGACTTTGCCAATTGCAAGAATAGAAACAAAGTTCCCGGCGCGGAGTAATACCGTACTAGAGCCCTGCGCGGGACTGTTTTTTTAAACTCACTCCCGCCCGCACCCGCTGAATTTATGACCAGTCCCGCCCGCTCCCGCAACCTGCGTGTTCCACTCTCGCCCGCGCCCGCAATATTTGTGTCCACTCCCGCCCCCTCCCGCAGATTTTCTCAGAGCTTGTGAAAACTGTACACAAATGCATGCTCATACAAAACATTGGTTCAGATTAACATCCAGAATAACAGACTTTCAACATTATTGTGTTTAAAATTAGAGATGTGCACGAATGGTCGAATATTTGATCTGCAATAATAATTCTAATGGAAAAGATGCTATTGGAATATTAGTTTGTTTTTAATGCGCCACCGCACTGACCGCATTTAATGTTTTCACTTCATGTATTGTCTTTTACAGTCTTTAATGTAAATATACATCAAATATAAATTACATATACATGAAAATTTATTTGTTTGTATGTCTGATTGTTTTGGCAATTCAGATCGCAGACTAATTTATTTAAGTATTTAGAGTTTAAACGCCGGGTTGTCAGTTTTTGTCCACCGGCTCAGGTTTAATTTAGATGTGCTTCTCCACCGCATCAGCGCGCATCATGAGAGATTTGTTAGCTTCTTGTTATGGCTTATTTTATTTTGTTATTACAGCTTAACGAGACAGACATGGAAAACTAAACGGTGAACATTTATTATATGCGGTGCTCTATATGGAAAATGAAGCGGAACTGCAAATGCCTGTTTAAGCAGAGTTTTCTCCGCTGGCATTAAGAACAGGCTTTCACCGGAGCAAGTAGGCTAAATATGGTTGTGTTTCTTCATAAAAAAATGTCAAACCAAATAAAGAAGAGATTCATATGCCGACCGTGCAGTCTGTTATGTAGCCTATGTTTTTTCGTTCGCTCCGGGCTCTTACTTGGTGTTTCGAGTCTGTTTGATAGAGTACTTTGTCATGTCCTCAAACTTTCAACTTTGCTTGCGTTTGGGGTTAGAGTATAATATTTGCTATACTATAATTTCTGTAAGATCAAACAGTACTGAATTCGTACTAACAACCGCATTACCAAGGATTTGACTCAGCCTTCACTCCGCGTGGAGTTTTAGGCAGTTAAAATGACATAATTTTTTAAGCAGTGTTTTGTAACATTAACCGTTAAAACAAAACCCCAGTTTCAAATGTATACTGCATGATACACACACAATAAATGATTAATTAAACAAACAGTTTAACTGTTAACAACCTGATTTGTCACTAGTGCTCACCAGTTCTTCCAGACGCGAGGCACATAGTGTATAACAGCATTGGGCATGTGCTCCTCGAAGTTGCCACGGTATGTCCCACATAATTTTTAGCTTCATTTTCTTTTCAACTTTATTTGTTGACCCCATTTCTATTACATGCAAAATCCCACCGGGACCCGTGGGTCTCCCGCAAAAAAATTCTGACCGCCCACTCCCGCCCGCAGCAAAGGTGAACCCGCCCGCTCCCGCGAGATTTGCGTTGGGTCCCGCGGGTCCCGCTGGAGTCCCGTCCCAATGCAGCCCTCTATACCGTACATCACAGGACATCTAATACAAGTCAATGGAGTTGGTAAAAATTACGATAAAACCTGTTGGAATGCGTCTTTTGCAGCGATTTTTGTGTGAGCATATCAGTGAACACCCCTGACCACTCTGTGAGTTTCACGTCTTTGTAAACGAAAGTTTAATGCATTTTAGGAAGGATTGTTCCAGTGCACCATTAAACCCATTGTAGAGGTGTGAGGGGAAACACAAACACGCGAAAATTCTCAGGGCAGCCGCAAATGTCAAAATTTCAGTCAAAACCATTTTATTTCACCATAAACAATCTGAAAACAGGGCTTTAAGTGTAAAATACCCAACTTGTCCTTTAATGTTACAGCATTGTTATTAGGTCCTCTTTGATGGAGCAATTCCAGAATATTTACGGGACACATTGTGTTCACAAAGAAGCCTCTCTGCCAATTTTATGGAAGTGCTGTGTGAATGGGGTTTAAGACTTTTTGCACAGTAGCTTACTGTAGGAATAGTTGCAAAAAAAGGTATAAAAACTTTAACTATATACATCTTTGTTAAACAAAGTCATCAATGTTTTCATGTAAAACATAATTAAGAAACAATCAAAGCATCTTAGGATAGATATATAGGCACTATTCCCACATCAGAACTGACCCCAATACCATATGTTCTGTGGGAGACTCACGTATATCATGCCTCTGTATGGGACAGGGCAGGCCACGCTGGACCGCAAGCTCGCATCCAATCCGCACTGGGATCTCTAGAGGAACCAAGAATCAATCAGCTATTTTAAAGTTCAAGTTTCCCATGACATTTTAAGCCATACTCTTGACAGTTTTACAATCACAGATAGCAGTGGGGTTGAAAGAATGAGAAATAAATCATGTCATACTTAAGTAAGCCGTCATCACAGGTGTTAGAAACCAGGGACCTTGATGTTGCCAGTGCAGCACGCTACCAGTTGAGCAGCAGGAACAAAATTGAGACTGAAGAAACAATCATTTTTGAGCTGTCGACACAGAGAAGACAAATAATCATACACAATAAAGGCGCCAAAGAACGCTCTGATTGGCTGTTTCACAGAGCAGCTCATTTCAGTAGCTCTGTGTATGTGTGCAAAAATACCTTTATCAGACAAAGATACAGATTTTGAAGAATAATCAAATGTTTCGAGATTGTTAATGGACGTTTCTGAGTGGTAAGTTTGTGTTTTTTTAGTATGGACCTGCAAAACGTATAATTGTAACGTCAATAGTAGAACTTGAGCCTAAACACTAACTAGCATTAGCATATAGCGTCAGCGGTCACAACTTTGTTTTAGCATTGTAACAAAATTGTTATTAATTTAATGTTGAGGCGTACATCCCAACTATATTGTCACAGTCGGTGTTATGTTGATATTAGCCTATTTTCCAGCGGTCTTCTTATGTAAACAAGGTTTACATAAGAAGAAGGAAACAATCGTGTTTGAGGCTCACGAAATGTCATTACCATGTACAGAACTCTTATTATTCATCTATGCCTAGATAAATACAGTTTTACAATCTGTACACTGCACATTCTGTGATAATGAGTTATGAAAGCAGACATTTCTTTCAGGCCAGTAGTCATTTTTACAGGCGGCGCTGATGCACTTGTGGAAGCCTATTTCAATCTGGCTCAAATGACCTGAAAATAAAGAATAATCATACAGGCATGAACCTGTTTACCAGCTGAGGATGTGTATTTAAAGCCAACCTGTTTACCTGCGTTTTGCACAGAAAATGAGTGGGATAAAAGTGTGCATAAATCGCTTAGATCTTAAGCTGTGATCTGTTGCTTGCAATTTATATGAGGTCCTGTTTCTAATCTAAAGATATCACACACTATAAGGCATATCACAAACACAGACATGTGAAACACACACCATACCTCATTTGCCCGAGGATAAGCAGATATTGTTTGATTCTTAAGAAAAAGCAGTGATGCTGTCGATGCCTGAGCAATGCAAAAAATACATACACTATAGGGGAGAGCGGGGCACAACCAAACGCTTTTTGGTTTTGGGTCAATCATTCAAAAAATATTTGAGTTTGATGAATTATATTTTTACACAAGCAACACACACATCTCTGCTACAAATGAACATTTGAGGTTTGTTTTTAGTACTTATCTTTCTTGGACAATTACACCAAACGTGACAGAAGTGCAAACGTTACAACTTACCCCATAGGTGGGGTTAATTGTAACAGGCAGGGGTTAGTTTTAACACTTGATAAAAATTAAGTTTGCAGGCAAATATTTCAATACTATTTTGTTTATATACTTGAAGTGG
>NC_133355.1:25429455-25504455 GCF_030506205.2 Paramisgurnus dabryanus | reverse complement strand
TTAAATGTAAACATCAAATCAATCACATGACTTCATGATTTAATGAATTTTGTATAAACACAGCTCATACCTTGGAGACGGTATCACAGAACATTTTAGTGGTTTTGAAACCTTGACTGTTTTAAACCTCGGTATACCTTGAAACCGGTAATCGGCCCATGCCTAATCACAACACGAGATCTCGCATAGACAGAGCAGTACATCAAATCCATCCAAAATTCAAAAAATAAGAAGGCTGCTAAAACATTTATATATGCTTTATCTTTAATGTATTTATTTGAAACTCCCCTGGCTCTGTTCCTGTCTATTATTTGTTGTTTCTGTATTAATGACTTTATTTGTGTGTGTTTGTAATGTTTGTATTGCAAAGATTTAATAAAAAAAACACGAGTTCTCGTGAATTCAGGTATGATCACGCGATAAAGTCATGGCTCCGCCCTGCGGAGCTGTCCGGCATCCGTCAAAAATAGAAGCTCTGCGTATTTGTGCCGGAGGGCTGTGGATGGCCAGAGCTGTGACGGATTCGGAGCGCAGTCAGTGGAAATACACACATTGACTTGAATGGAAACCGATTGACTCCGCCGCCGTTCCGCAATGGATCCGCAGCCGTTCCGCAGTCGGTGGAAATCCGGGGTTAGAATCAGACATTTTTATCTACATACACCGAGGGTCCCCTTACATGGAAGTTGCCATTTTGTGCCGCCATGTTTCTACAGAAGCCCTTACCGGACAAACTTTTTTACTAAGTTGTCTCCGACGATTAAATGTTTGTCCGGTGGTGGCTATCGTAGCTTCCTTATGCTGCATTTACACCAACCGCGGTAAGGGCGTGAAGCGCGAGTGATTTCAATGTTAAGTCAATGTGAAGACGCGTTGACGCGTGTCAGGAGGTCCCGCGGCGCGGAAGAGGCGTTCGGCGCGGCGCGGAAGACGCGTTTCCGCCTCTTTCGCGCGTGAAGCTCGGGCGAAAGGCGCGAATTGAGCGTTGTGCGCGGTACGCGCGGTAAGCGCGAATTGTGCTTTTTGTGCATCTAGCGGTTCACGCGAATTTGCGGCTGACGCCCAAGTTGAAAAATTTGAACTTTGGCGGAATTTCGCGCCGCGTTAACCAATCAGGAGCCTGCTTGCTGCTGTGGTGGCAGCCCCGCCCGGAGTCACTCACTCAACCAAGGCTTGATATTGTCCATAAGCAGACACCCGGAGCTATACGACACAAGTTCTTATTTCTATAGAGGAGACAGGAATAAAAAGGACCTCGCTTGGAAGAGTGTCAGTGAGGACATTGGGGAACCTGGTAATTGTAATACACACTTCACTTTTGAGTAACGTGACGTTTATCGACCCGTGTCGTTTATTTTCCCCATAGTAAGGTTACCAAATACAAACTGGTAACTCTCTCGATAAATGCACAATCAACATCAGTCATTTTGCAAACAGACAACCGCATAGCACTTGCCCCTCCCACAAGAAGCGGAGTTTGCCTCTGACGCGCGTCAAATGCTTGGTTTTTCCGCGCGTCTACTCCGCTCTACACGCGCGAATGCATCCAAATTGTTCAAGCGGCAAACCACGCGCGGTAGACGCGATTTTGACGCCCAAACCGCGTTTGGTGTAAACTCAGCATTATGCATTTCAAAAGCGAGGGTTGGCCAGTGGACTGAGCCGATGGTTGCAATTCGCAACCTCACCACTAGATGCCGCTACAATTTACACACTGCACCTTTAACATGTCCTTTAGCCATTTGTTTTGGATTTTTTACTAATGCCTCTTGTGTTGTCCAAAGAGGCAGAGTTTACAACAAACTGGAAAACCAGTCCTTTGTTTTTTTGTTAAATTATATGACCAAAGCTGTAACCTGTAAATTTAAACATGTTTTTTATTAAGTACTCGGTATCGGTATCGGCAAGTACTGAAATGCAAGTACTCGTACTCGTATTCCAAAAAAGTGGTATCGGTGCATCCCTACTTAAAATTTACCATGAAGTTGCTTCACAGAAGGTTATAAAATATTTCAAAACTTCAATATAAAATCAATTAATCTGCAATAATAATGGCAATTGAAATATCAAGGTGAATAATCGTCAATTATGATTTTTGTCATAATCGTGCAGCACTAGGTTAATGTATACCACCTGTTGGGTTTGTCCATATTTTACTAGGGATGTCCCGATCAGGTTTTTTTGCCCTCGAGTCCGAGTCCAAGTCATTTGATTTTGAGTATCTGCCGATACCGAGTCCCGATCCGATACTTCTATAATACATAAAAAAAAAGAATAAAGAAGAGCGAAAAAACAGAACCAGTCCAGGATGTTCCTTGTGTCATGCCGCACACATTGCTGTTTCTGTGTAGAGTCAAAAGAGTCTAACTCTGTGCCAGCGCATAACTACAGATGTGTTAAAAAATAATGAATATATACTATATATGTTCAGGGGTTAAATTGGGGTTTGTTTTGTGGGGAGGCTCTGTTTGGAGGGAGGGTTCGAGGGGTAACATGTTTAATCCTGATGACAGCAAAGCCACTGGGTGTGTTTCAATGACATTTTGTATCTCTGATAGGATTTTATAAGTTTCAGTTTTAAAGCTGTGCCACATGTTGACCCAAACTTTAAAACCTGAACTTTAAATAATGCAAATCTATGAGTCTGACACCCTATATGCATTTGGTGCACATGTCATTATGCACAATTGATCAAACTTTGAATGAAGTTATAAGACTTAACCTCCTTGACTCATTCTAGGCATAAGATAGACTACCCAAAAAGACTCAATTAACAAGAAAAACAACATACTGATTCAGCAATATGTCTTATAAATTAGCCATAGATTCCCTAAGCTGGTCAGCAGTTAGTTATAAAATACCTATAGTTGGGTCGTGATTCATTTGTATAATCAAAATACATTATTTTATTAAACTATACAATCAGTTGTATCCAGTTATCTAGTTAACATTTTGTAATGAGATGAGTGACATGGCTATACATACTTTAATACTTTGTTTCTAGACTTCTATTAAGTTTTTTCGACATAGGCACCATTCTTACCTCTCTTTCTCTCTCTCTCTCTCTCTCTCTCTCTCTCTCTCTCTCTCTCTCTCTCTCTCTCTCTCTCATCTCTACAGTAATGTCAAATGATCCTGCGCGAATCCGCGTTCTTGAGGTTCTGAGTGAGACGCGGAACTGCGTCTGAGCACATGTTGACAATAACGATCAACGCGTCGTTTAAATGAGCGGTAAAAACGCGGTTTTGTCGTGGGTTCCTTGCACGCACGAGTGTGAAGCCTATGAATGAAAGCACATCAATAGGCTTGTTCGACTTCATGCGGCGCCGCAACAATCGACAGCCGGGTGACGTCAAACTACCGCGAGAGTGATCCGCGAAATCATACGGAGGAGTTTGCTTTTAAATCGTTCTCGCGGAACTTTGACGTCATGCAGCACCACAAGAACCGGCAGCCGGATGAAGTCGAACAAGCCTATTCTCTTCAGTTCACACGCACCAGCGCAGCGCGTACACTGGCGCGGAGCAGCGCGAGAACTTAATGGATTTTAAACCCTGCATATGTATCCGAGTCCTGATCGGGAGGTAACGTCCGATTCCGATCGAGTCTGAAACCACGTGATCGGGGCCGATTTCCGATCACGTGATCGGATCGGGACATCCCTATATTTTACCCAACCATAGGTTGAAACAATTCAGCATTTATAATAGATTGCACTCAAAAATATTATTATTATTATCATTCTTACTTTAAACATACTGACACATGTGAAAGAAAATAATCCATTTAACAATACAAATAAGCCTTATGCTTTGAGATGCAGGAGGATTTGAATATGGTGTAGTATGTATGCATGAAATAGTGGCAAAACTTTTGTTCTGTTTAGAACAAGAATGCAAATTATCTTCCTGGTGTAAGACCACAAACTGAACAGCTTTATTATACTGCACTGAAGTATTGAAAACCTGATAAAACACAGACATTTCCCCATTGCTGATCTCTGGATGGATACATAATCCTACAACCACAGATGCATAAAAAGCTCTGCAAGAATGAACTGTCAGCACTTTTTTTAATTAATTCAAATGACTCCATTCTCTTATTAAGTCCAGCAAAGGAGGGGATTTCACATTTTGCATAAATGGCACTTGCTACATATCAAAATGAAGAAAATACAGTATAACTTACTAGTATTATGCAGCTTAGAAAAAGACAGCACAGATTTTACATTTAAAAAACCCCAAAACGTTTAGGGCCTATGCTTAGCATAATACAGTTCAATTTACCCTCTAATAGTCCAAAATTTCTCCATCTCTAATAAACAGGGGGTCCAAATATATACTCTGTCTATTCTGTGTTTCAGTCTGTTGCATTACAGAGAAACAGTTTTAACAGTTTACTCTGTACACAAACTGCACAACAGTAGAAATGATTGTCACATGTGTACTGTGTATTACGTCACGGCCATGCTGACAGAACAACAGTGTACGTTTAATAATCCAACAATGACACAGCTGCGTTAGTCACACAATTAAACAAATGACAGTGACAAGACTTGCTGACTACTAACAAACTGTCATGGGCGTTACAGAATCATTGTTTCATATTTACATTCACAGCGTTTGCACCTTTGTAAATATTTAACATTTGACGTTAAACGTCCTGCAAATTACAGGCAGAAGAGACCGTTGGCAAGCCCCGAGCGTAAAGCAGCAAACAAACAAAAAATATCCAGCGTGGATTAACATTAAAAGGCAGCATGAACTTGAACAAAATGTTCCCGTCTTTATCCAACGGGTTTACTAACTACCATGGTACACGTGGAAACTTCAACATCAAGTTTAGTCTACAGAAAAGCGAAGCTGGAGGACTCTACCTTCAGTTTCTGCAGTGGAGTGAATCTCAGCTCGTGCACGAAAGGATTTTTAAAGTTTGCGGAAACCTCCGAGTCGTCTCCGTCCACCGCCGTGTGTAGTTTTCTGTTAGGGAACCTCATTCTGTCACAGATGTTTAAAAGAGAAAATAAAAGTCCCCAACAGTGTACGTTTTTATACACTAAACACTGTAAAGATTGTCTAGTTTGACGCGATCTAGCTAAATGTCGATACTGAGCTTTTGCTTTCACGCTGTCCTGACCTGTTAATTTACCGAGAGCGCAGCATCACTCAGTGTCAGCTGTGCGCATGCGTGATAAAGGAGAATTCTGACATCACTTCGGAGGTGTTTTAAGCTAAGCATTAGCAGCGGCTTCCACCATAAAAACAGTAAAGTATAGCATTGGTGCTTAGTTCCTGCTCCAAAATTGCCTAGAGGATCATGCACATGCCTGTTAGCGTGCACACAACACGTGCTTAAACCGCAGGGATCTTATCAACCAAACAACATCTTTCCACAGTAGACCACAGTTGGGGATGCTCAGTAGCCTACTGTTTAGTGCTAGACTTATAAGAATAGTTTAAAAAGTACATCCCGTTTGTAACCCAGTCTGTAAAATTCGGGCTAACGTATCATCATCTAATTATGAAATTATTTGACATGACCTTACTCAGTCAGTATGAAAGGATATGTCAAGGTTATATGTGTGTTCTTTACATTATCTAGTATGCTTTTATGCAACAAAAATGACGTTTGCAGAAAAATGTGAAGCAACAATCTAAATGTTTATCTTAGCCTGGATATGTTTGTACCAGACACAAATTAACTTTGTGTTCGTTATGTATTAACTATGCTACTGTCTCTTTAAGTTTGCAATGTTTCCCAATACATGTAATAATGCACACTGTGCCCATTTCGCTTATTGTTTCATAAATAATGCTTAAAAAAATACGTTTTTAAAGCAATAATACCTACTACACATACGTAGGCAATCCATTTATAACAAAAAAGAACAAAGGTTTTGCAAGGAAGGCTTCTTAAGCGTTCATAGTAAAAGCACTGTACGCCCCCTGCTGTACAAATGAGGTGAACACAATATATGGAGAAATACATGTCCATCTCACAGTCACATCATGATAAATCCATTGATTGACAGTTTAAATTTCACTTAATAGCAAGCCAAACATGGTATACAATTTTACAAAAGATTATTGGAAAAATACACAAAAGCAATGTTATATTTCAAAATGATTTTTTTTAATAACAACAGTATATGTTGCAGATGCATTTAAAGCCTGAATTACATTTAGATAATCACCGTGCTCCTAAACATTTAAGAAAGTATGCTAGTTGGAAACCTTTCTGATAGATAAAACTGAAACCTTGGAGCATATTTACATAGTATAGACTTCCTTTATTTGAAATACAAGGCGGTATTATAACAACAAAGTACTCCTTTCATCCCTGTCTTTGCTTGTGTCTGGGGTGGGCCTTGCAAAAAACAAACAACCTTCCACGGCGGCGTACAAAAAAGCATTCTTTGCAGCGTCTTTTAAGAGCAGTTTTTGTCTTCATGCCAGCAGATGGCTGAACAGACATCAGCTGCTGGCACTGTCCAAGCAAGGGTGAGAGGAACGGAGAGCGCTGGTTGCATGTTGGGTTGAAGGCAACCCTTAATTGTGTTGTTACAGATGTTATGGTATGGATGCATCTCTGTGCACCTATTGCAGGTAAGCAGCCAAAAGCAGTGTACCGGGCAACCTGGGACAACTGCCGAGTCAGAGATCCAACAAGACAGGAGAGCAACTGTGGTCCCATTGTGTCAACACCTTGTAAACAAACAACAAAAAATATTAATTAGTTTTGTGCATCATGAAGTGATCAAAGATGTTCATTATGTGAAAACAAGTCCTATAAATCTGAATGAAAGATTTTATTATTGTGATTTTTTTAAATCTCCCCTCGTCCCCTGACTTTTTTTCTTTCTATTCTAATTAACTAATTGTTGTAAATATATATTTTACGACTTCATTAGATTGTGCTGATTTACTTTCCTTTAATCCTTGTGTACAGACCATATTAAAAAACCCTGCTTAAAATACAAAATAAAGTCAATTTTCCACACATACACACCTTTCAAGACGATTTATTATTATAACGGAGTTTCCATAATAACACTAAGAACATCAATGCTAAGTGGCTAGCTAATGTATCACCTGCTAAGCACCGCAACAAAATTGATTAAGTTAAAAAAAAACACTACAGTTGCCAAACAAACCTACCAAAACACGGACATCACATACCTGTCTAAGCACAGCGATGTAACCACAAAAAGGCAAATATTATCCCAAAAACATATCAGAATGAAAAGAACATGCTTTAGCTTCACGGAGACTTTGCTAGATCCGGTGACGCAACGACTTTGAGGAAAGTCATGACAAGCGCATGCGCAGTACAGTCGCAGCGTTCACACACTGGTGCGGAAATCTGCTATAAATAAAACATAAATAAATTAAGATTTTAATAAATAAAATAAAAAATACGTTCTTAATGGAAACTTCTTATTTAGAAGCAGTACAACTCAAACGCATAAGCTATGTTCTTAGACAGCAGGGGGCAGCAGAGAGCTGTGTATTTTGATGCTCACGGCACGCAAAGGCTGCTGGGTAATTATCACGGGCAAACATGGCGGCCACCCTTCCGAGACTCTTGTCCTTCGGTAAAAATACGAGGGCTTTACTTAATGTTTTGAGGATTTCTGCAGCTCCATCTCAACAATACACTGTTCCTGTTTCAAATTATGGAGAAAAAATTACTCACACTGGACAGGTATGACTGAATGCTTTTGAATTCAAACCGTTTCTTAATATCCATGGACAGTTTTATATCTGTTAGCAATTATTGTGACGACTGACTGTACAATACAGTATAATTGGTGAAATTTAGTTGCAGTAGTTCATGCATTTTATGTTAAATCAGTGATCAACACGAACAACAGTTACTGTTATATATGGGCAATATCAGATACTGCTGGCTGTCAGTGACTCGGTGTCTTGATGGGACTGGCGTTTGAGGATTTAAGTTTTTCGTTTATTGACTATATGTTTACTTTTGTTGCAGGTCTATGACGAAAATGATGTGAGGAGAGCTAGATTCGTCGGTAGACCAAAAGAGGTGAATGATCAAAGTATTCATCAATTGTGCATTTACGTTACTCATCTGATATTTATCTACGACTTTGATATTTTGAAACATTGATGCACAATAAAGGGAATTGGATATATTGGATATTGTACTGTGCCATTTGCTTTTACTCACTGTTGCGTTTAATTTTGAATATCCAGGTGAATGAAAACTTTGCAATCAATTTGGTTGCTGAAGAACCAGTGACAGATGTAGAGTCAAGAGTTGTGTCCTGTGATGGGGGTGGAGGGGCTCTCGGTCACCCCAGAGTTTATATCAATCTGGTAAATAAATGATACATTTATATACATTTCAGTGTTGCATTAAAGTATTGTTTCATGCACAGTGACGGCTGGTGGTGACTTCTCTTCCGAGGGGCACAAATTTAAAATATGTGTTCGTAGTGTCATGCGTGTTGCTTGTCATTTCAAAATATTCTGTTACAACAGTTTATTGCATCATGTGTGAACCCTGTGCATCATGTGTCTTGTCAAAATAAGTGCCTGCTGCAGACGCTTCAAAAGGGTTTATTATAAAAGAAATGCTCTCGTTCATGAAATACTAGCAAGACACTAACTTAACACTAAACTCTGATTACACATGAGATTAAGTGAGTATCTAGCAAACGTGAGAGTCTCTTTTATCATAAACCCCTTTGTATCGGCCTTCCAAAGGTTCTTAACAATCTAAATATAAGGCCCGAGTGAACAGGTGGTCCCTCTGTACGCACTTCCAACACTTTCTTTATGCAAAAATATATCCATTTATTTAAAGGTTGAACAGGCTTGACATTTCCAATAATATTACAACTTATGCTACATAAGTGAGAAAAGTGGTCAAAAGATTGTTTTAACTACCTTCACCTGATCCCACATTTGTGTTGCCTGTTTCCTAACTCAAGCAAAAAACAACTCCCCAGGCCTTTCCCAGTTGCACATGTATTCCATATTACCGTAAAACTAAGAGTAAACAGGCAGGCACACTTACCATAAAACTAAGAGTATACAGGCACACACATTTAAACCCATACCAAATAACACATACATTCAAAACTATTAAATAATAACTACAACCCCAAAACAGAAAAAGTTGGGACACTGTAGAAATTGTGAGTAAAAAAGGAATGGAATAATTTACAAATCTCATAAACTTATATTTTATTCACAGTAGAATATAGATAACGTATCAAATGTTGAAAGTGAGATATTTTGAAATGTCATGCCAAATATTGGCTCATTTTGGATTTCATGAGAGCTACACATTCCAAAAAAAGTTGTGACAGGTAGCAATAAGAGGCCAGAAAATTTAAATGTACAAATAAGGAACAGTTGAAAGACCAATTTGCAACTTATTAGGTCAATTGGCAACATGATTGGGTATAAAAAGAGCCTCTCAGATTGGCAGTGTCTCTCAGAGGTCAAGATGGGCAGAGAATCACCAATTCTCCCAATGCTGCGGCGAAAAATAGTTTTCTGAGTTTCTCAGAGAAAAATTGCAATGAGATTGAAGTTATCATCATCTACAGTGCATAATATCATCCAAAGATTAAGAGAATCTGGAACAATCTCTGTGCGTAAGGGTCAAGACCGGAAAACCATACCGGATGCCTGTGATCTTCGGGCTCTTAGATGGCACTGCATCACATACAGGAATGCTACTGTAATGGAAATCACAACATGGGCTCTGGAATACTTCCAGAACACATTGTCAGTGAACACAATCCACCGTGTCATTCGCTGTTGCCAGCTAAAACTCTGTAGGTCAAAAAGAAGCCATATCTAAACATGATCCAGAAGCACAGGTGTTTTCCCTGGGCAAGGCTCATTTAAAATGGACTTTGGCAAAGTGGAAAACTGTTCTGTGGTCCAACGAATCAAAATTTGAAGTTCTTTTTGAAAAACTGGGATGCCATTTCATCCGGACTAAAGAGGACAATGACAACCCAAGTTGTTATTAGCGCTCATTTTAGAAACCTGCATCTCTGATGGTTTGGGGTTGCATGAGTGCGTGTGGCATGGGCAGCTTACACATCTGGAAAGGCACCATCAATGCTGAAAGGTTTATCCAAGTTCTAGATACATATGATCCCATTCAGACGTCGTCTCTTTCAGGGAAGACCTTGCATTTTCCAACATGACAATACCAGACCACATAGTGCATCAATTACAACATCAAGACTGCATAGAAGAAGGATCTGAGTACTGAAATGGCCAGCCTGCAGTCCAGATCTTTCACCCAAAGAAAAGATTTGGTGCATCATAAAGCGAAAGATGCGACAAAGAAGACCTAAGACAGTTGAGCAACTAGAAGTCTGTATTAGACAAGAATAGGACAACATTCCCATTCCTAAACATTGGTCCTCCTCCAGCTGTTCCTTTATATGCACATTTAACTTTTCTGGCCTCTTATTGCTACCTGTCCCAACTTTTTTTGGAAAGTGTAGCTCTCATGAAATCCAAAATGAGCCAATATTTGGCATGACATTTCAAAATATCTTACTTTCAACATTTGATACGTTATCTATATTCTACTGTGAATAAAATATAAGTTTATGAGATTTGTAAATTATTCCATTCCTTTTTTACTCACAATTTCTACAGTGTCCCAACTTTTTCTGTTTTGGGGTTGTATAAAATAACTTAAGTGCTATTACTCAGAGCATGATTATGCAAATGAAGGTAAAAAATAACAAAATGGCTACGACACCCTTTGAAGCGTCTGCAGCAGGCATGTATTTTGATGTGATGTGTGATGCACATAGCACATAGCACGCTGCCCAAACACACATTTTGAAATGATGGGCTACATACATGTTGTGATGAGCTTCGCATCGTGCACCCTCAAAACAGAGGTCACCGGCTGCCACTGGTCATGCATTAAATATAATTCAATCTTTTTACAGGACAAGGAGACCAAAGTTGGCACATGTGGATACTGCGGGTTGCAGTTTCAGCAGAAGCATCATCACTGAGGGACTGTCTTGTGCTTTGTGGGCTATACATTATCTCCCTTTCAAAATATCTAATAATTTTCTCTGTACAATAAAATATGCTGTAAATACAAACTCCATGATTTTATTTGAGTATCATTCACATTTTGAAAGTGCACTTTTGTAACTGTTAACTTTTTAAAGAATAATGAAGTAAAACACTTACATTATACTACACACTCATGTACAAAGATACAAATTTGTTACTGGGGTGTGGCACCCTTTCAAAAAGTAAAATTTTGTATGTAAGGGTGCATATAAGTACCTCAAAGATACATATTTGCTAAATTGTAAATACTAGTGCCTTTTTAAAGGGTACTGTCCCATTGACAGCTTCTGTACCTTTATTTCTGATGCCATGTGTTTAGTGTTGTCATGGCTTTTCCCAGTATTTACAGACAGATGGCGTGCTTTATCTTTTTAAAAATGGCCAGCATTTCCTGAAACTTTACATGCTATTGACAAAGTAAAAAAAGTTAAACGTTTACAAAATGAAAGTTTTTGTTTACATCATATGTGTGTATAATAATTATATATATAATTACTATACACACATATATAAATACACATATGCATATATATATATATATATATATATATATATATATATATATATATATATATATATATATATATATATATATATATATATGAATGAAGAGCTCTTTTCCAAAACGCTATAAATCCATTTCAATAGTTTTAGAAAAAGTGCATTTTTTACCTTGGCCCTACACATTTTGTGAATATTCAATTTATGCTGTTATAATGGATTTTTTGCTCAATCTGAACATGTTGAATAATGATTATTAAATCAAACAACAATATTGTTGATTATAAATTCAAAGTTAATTTTATTTTTTTTCAAAACGCTATAAATCCATATATTTTTCCATAAATGTATGTTTTTTCTTTAAAAAACAAAACAAAAAAATAACAGAATATGCAACATATACTCAGGGACTCTTCATACTATAAATGAATAAGTAAATTATTCAGATTGTGATATACATTGGAGCCAGTATGAAATAAACAGAATTACACATAACTAACTTGCTATTACTCCCTCCACCATTTCAGTTTTCTCCTTAGCAGGGCATTAGGAACCCCTTTTGCTTGATATATGTCACCTCTCTCTCTCTCTCTCTCTCTCTCTCTCTCTCTCTCTCTCTGTTTTTATACAAACCACTAAATGTTAAATGAAGATGCTTTTATTTTTAGCGGTGGTCTTCACTGCACATTTATTGTCATAATGGATAAGCCAGCAATGAGTGATTTTTGCTTTGTGGTATAGTCTAGCGAGTTATTATCGGGAACTATACCTTGGATGAATGCAATGCATGTATGCTCTAGTTATTGACCTGACAGGTCTTGTGTGTAAAATCAAACAGCATATAAATAAGATCAGGCAAGACCGGTCAGCATAGGCTTGCAAACACAAATTGTACTTGACAAATGCTATTGGACATTTAACGTCGTGTTCATTTGACTTCAAGTGTTTATAGCTGGAAGACACAAAAATGAGCAAATACAGGAAACGCAGAACAAGGTGCGTCTTTAAAGTCTCGTCCGGCTAAGTTTGCAGAATGTAAGGGGGATTTAGCCTGATAAGAAACACTAGTGCAGAACAATACATGTTGGAGAAAGATCATATATTTATATTTTATCAAGAGTATTCTCTGCTGGCCATGCCAAAAAAGCCCGGTCTCTAGTGGTGCATACAGTGGAACTGAGTTTTCTGTCTGAAGGCCCTCAGGTTGTGAGAAAGGCAGCCATGTTGCTATAATTGGGGCTGGTGACAGAAGGCAGGAGACAGCGTGATGCCAATTAACCCTCATCTGTGCTGTGTCCTGTCTATATGTGTGATAGGTAAGGGGAAGGCTCCATTGTTAAGGACTTGGGCTTTCTTTTTCATGTGTCTAAATTGCAGGTGGTTGGCTAGTTTAAACATTGCTCTGAGCAACATTTTCAGGTGAAACTGA
Organism: Paramisgurnus dabryanus; assembly: GCF_030506205.2. Taxonomy (NCBI): domain Eukaryota; kingdom Metazoa; phylum Chordata; class Actinopteri; order Cypriniformes; family Cobitidae; genus Paramisgurnus; species Paramisgurnus dabryanus. Next base: position 25,491,429 of record NC_133355.1, on the reverse strand, counting down.
GCATATGAATCGCCCTGCATATAAAAGTATGGTCTTCTTTATTATTTATGAAGCTAGAATAGACACAGAAAGATGTTTCAGGTTTGCCCAGAAGGTCATCTTTGATGGTATAAATTGCTCTGTAGCACTGTTGGTAGGAATGATCATTGACATAACACAGAAGACTTTTATACTTTAGTTTACCTAAATGTATTCAGTGTTTGACTGACTTAATGCGTTAAGTTTTTAATTTTTAAGAATCATTCACTGCTTTTCACAACACACTTAAAGACAAATCATTGGATCAGCTATAGTTCCCCTTATAATTACAGCAGGTCCAAACTGTCACAAGGACACTGACGTGATCTGTGATATGACTTCTAACTTTGCCTAATTGTCTGCACTAATTCCCTTTGTACAAGAATCATGACCTTTACTCATAAGACCATGTCATGTTTCTCAAAGCTGGTACAGGATCCATTAAAATAGCTATTGCCTCAATAACTTATTATGTGTGTAGTTCTGTGCAGACAAGGGACTGAGATTTAAAATCCAATCTTGCTATATTTGCTGACCGTATGGATCAAATGAAATGAAGTTTGTTTAGTTGAATTGATTGCTTGCTCGTTTCTTCAGCTTTACACTGACATTACTACTGGGGAATGCATGTGTTGTTTTAACAGCAGTGTAACTCACCACAACTATTTGGAAACATTGCAAACGTGAGGAAAAGTTAACTTGTTTCTCATTCTGAATAGAAAAACACACATTAGATTAAATATCACACAGGATTTTATAACAGTATTGCAGTAGATCCTTTATTAAGCATTAATGGCTCTGGAATAAATCTCTACTGAAGACAATTCTCTGTGGTTCAGTGATGTACTTTGCTTAGATTGGGTTAAGTGTTTATTAAACTGCACTGGTCAGAGGACAATATTAGTACAGAAGAAAACTAGTTTTGGTGTCTTTTCCGCTCTTTTCAGAAATGTTCATTATCTAACCACTGGATGTCATTGTTTATTGATTTTTTACATAAGTTATTTATAAACCAAAAAGAGAAAGGACTTCTTGGATGAATTCGTGCTGAATAATTCAGCTAAAAGTGGTTAATTCTATACAAGGTAGATGTAGGTTTCTCCACTGTTTCAATTAAAAATTTATCTCCAGACTGAAAATAAACTTAAAGCAGACATATCATGCTTTTAAATCTGTCCTTTTTACATATAAATCATCTATTTGTGGTCTATGTAAAGCGAAACTGCAATGCTTGGGTCTGAATTCCTCATTATTATAGCCCCACAGGCCCCCTTTCTACCCCTTTTCTGATGTGCATCTGAGAGCAACTCGTTTTGGTACTGTCTTTTTAAATGCACGTCATACCCTGCCCCCTCTCCAGGTTGCAGAGGTGACACTCGGTTAAACTCCACCCCGTTCGGCCATTTTTGTAGTTTTATAGCAGAGATACGATTATCTAGCTGCACAGAAACTTTTTATTTACTCGTTATTCACAAAATGTCAACAACGGAAGACTTGTCCATCCAGCCTTATATGTTCGCGCCAGAGTCGGAAACGGACTGAGAGGAAAATGAAGACGACGAACCTGCAGAACAACGTCTTCATATGAAGGTATCGCAATGGTGTGAGGCTGCAGCCTCCGGAGGTCGCATATCTAGGCTGCATGCGTCATCAAGACGGTCTTATTTCAGAATATTAACAATTATAAAGTTTACTATTATTCTTAGTTAATCGTAAGTTGTTGTAATATGCTCATGACTTGCAAATGTAATGCTCAGTTAACTTAAACCAGGCTTGATGCCCAAAAGCGATCTCCGCAGGCTGCAGCCTTCGGAGTGAGAAACAGCACTGCTAAACCATGACCACCGTGTACTTTACTTTTTTACTTTAAGTTATAAACTGCTTACCGAAGTGCTCTGCTCGTCGTCTCCAAAGAAAGAAGTAATTGACCCCTCAATCAGACGAAGTCTATCGGTAAATCCTTCTTTATACTGGCAGAGATTGGTGAAGTAGTTATCCTTAAAGTGCCTCGGGCACACAAAAATGACTTTATCCACAGATGTGAGTACATTTCTTACGCTCTCGTAACTTCTGCATCCTTGAGCTTGGACTACAATATCGCAGCGAGAAATATAAAATGGCGGATTGCTCGTAGTGTTGGGCTGGAAGTCGATGTCCTTATTTAGCAGTTCCGCTGCAAATACTGTGACGTAATTGTTCAAAAAACGTAATAGATAATAGAAAAATCAGAACCGGTTGGAAAATATGACCAAAACAGAATATAAAGATATCAACAAAGCACCTGAAGAGACTTATTTCAACTTTTATGTACTTATAAACACTACAAATATACAACAAAATGCATTTAAGAGCCAAGAAAGTGGATTTAGCATGATATGTCTCCTTTAAATAAAAAGGACAAGGGAAAGTCTATACCAGACAATGAGCGATCATCTCCAAATCGGGTGTGCCTCATAAGCCTTGAAAGTTGAAAAGTGAGAGAAGGGTCTGGCTGCAGACTACGGGCGAGTGGAGCTCCACAGGAAACACGTGACCTCCACTAGCGGGCGAGCGGAAATGCGTCACCTAATCTTAACGCATAATAAAAGTAGTTAAAATAATCGGGTTTTTTATTAAATGCTTGATAGAACAGAAAAAGAAACAAACACAAATTGTCATCATTGTCATATAACAATAAAACAATATGCCAACAGTCTTTAAGTCCAGATTAAGTGCCAAGTCCTAAAATACAGCCATTGTTCTAATATCTTTCAGGGTTTTAGAAAGTTCAATAGTGTCAAAATACATCTAATGTTTAAATCTTTAAAAAAAGGGTTTGCACTTAGAAAATGTAGATTTATGAATGTGATATTTGGCTAACAGAAACATAAGGTTTACAAAATATAATTTTTCCTTTCACATTCATGAAAACCAAAAATTATGTATGTTATGTATTATGTATGTACATTTAAATTTATGATAAACATAACATTTAATATAGTCACAAAGTCACACCAAAATGTCAGTGTTTGATAGTTAAAATAATCATACCGAAGCGGTATACTAAGCTTTTATGGTTTTATGACACGAATGAGCTGAATGCTTTTCCCCCAGCAATTTGCACTAGACATTTAAACATAGCAGTGGAATTAAAACCCATATTTTGAGTGCCTCTGCCTTTTGTTCATGTATGTTTTTAACTATACAGTTCAACTACCAATGTAACACTCCATAAATTTTATAAAGTAAACATTATGTTGTGATATTCAGATGTGAACATCAAATGAAACATTAAATAAATTTATATTAAAATGAAAACTATAAACAAATATAATTTAGAACTTAATCAGAATTTTGCATTTAAAGCTAAATAACAACATGAGTCATCCCAGAGTTATGGATGTGACATTTGCAGTGAAAACTCAATAGAATGCAGTCATTATCAATACATTTAACAACCTTTTTAAAAGTTTTCTAAACATCTAAATGTTAAGAGTCCAGACAACCGCTATCAGTCTATACTCAAATTTTCTATTTTAGATGAGGGAAACATGTATGCGTTTTGGTTGTGACAAAAAAGAACACTGGTTTTGGGAGACAATACGCTGTAGGAATTCTATAAATTATAAGGCATAACTCAGGAGGAATAATACCCCAAAAATGGAGAAGGGATGGATCTTCAAAGAACAAACTATATTTATTTAAATTTTTGTATGCACATTTATGAGGAATAAAAAGATTTACAGACGTGACAATTATGACATTTTCTTTGAAAATATCAAAGTATGGGGGAAAATGCTTAAAACTTTTAACAGACATTGCATGGGTATTTAAACCATGTATATATTGACATATGAGTAACCAGTGTGATTAAAAACTTTACTTTTCGTGATAAGTTTAACATTTGCAAGGAATTGCTCATATACAAATCAGCTAAAGTGAAATAATGAAGAATCCACAATTTCCACAATTTTACCAATTTTAATTGTTTTTGAGTAAATACAAAAACCATCTTATGCTATTTTAACAACATACATGAACTTTAAGTGACCACAAGTGTTAAAGTAAAGACACATCGTGCCTGCACAAACTATTCTGTCTATGAAGCAATCCCAGTAGCCAGGGTGGTCATCTGAGGAGTAAAACCCCAAAAGCACTCCACGTTGTTCATTTCCCCAGAAGCCAGCCCCATAGTCTTTGAAAACTTGCTGCACTGTAGGCGGCTGCACCTAGAGATGATTTACGGTTTTCTGTACATTCTCCGGTGTCTCTTTGACAGTCTATTTCAATTCACTACACCTGTTTAGTATCAAAACACAATCATAACAGCACATTAAGTCACACAATTCAGACAATGAATTAACACATCTTTAACAGTCAAAAATGTCATGTTATGGAAATGAAAGGAAGTGTGATTAACATAACCTAATTGTTATACCCACAAAAAACAAGATGGAGCAACCACACTTATTGAACTCACTATAAGGCCAGCTGAAGTGTTCCTCCTGCTGAAAATGCTCCTGGCTGTCAATGTTTGCTGAATCTCTGTCTTGTTAAAGCCAGCCGGATTGCAGAGCAGCCGTCTTCTAGAACAACAAAGACAAGGATCCTCTGGAGAATATCATCTGGCAACTGCAGATATAAAACATGATTTATTATAGAGACATTACAAGCAATTTTCATCAACATTAAAGTGATTATAAACACATGCCTGCAAAATGTCAGTAGCCACTGCAACATCGTTTGCTGGGAGTGTAGGTACCATCAAAAACTGTCAAATATCTGCATCATGCTTTCCACATAACGTTACCTATAAAGGAGGGAGAAATTAAATGTGAAAACAGACTCCTCGTATTACTTTTTACGTTAAACAACAAACGCAACACACACATATACAAAACAATCATGTACTTCAATTACTACTTTGTTTTAACACAATAAGCCACCAAACATAGGTTACGAATATGTTGTCATGATCAGTAAACGTTAACATTCGCGAGACATAAATTGTTCGTCAGAAAAAAATAAATATATAAATTGTTTATTCATTCGTTTGTGTTCTGCTTACATTGCAGGTTACAATAACGTTAGTTTCTCAGTGTATAAAGGTAAATTACCTAAATTAAAGTTCGAACTAAGAGCTCCCGGTGACGCCATCTTCATCTCATAAATTCAAGTGGAGGTGACGTATTTCCGCTTGCCCGCTAGTGGAGGTCACGTGTTTCCTGTTTGAGAGTGGAGCTCCACTCGCCCATGGTCTGCAGCCAGACCCTCTTGAAAAGTGAAGCCTCTGGCTCTTTGATCGCCCCCTGGTGGCTGGCTGCAGTACAAGTCATAAACCCCACCCTCTCCATTAAAAACGAATGGGACTCTGCTCTAAATAAAAAAAAATATTTACACTTCCAATAAAAGTTTCCGAAAGATGGTTTTGGTCCTTTCAAGTAGTTATCATCACGCTGATATATGTTCAAGCTTTCATTATTGTGGTAAGTTTCATTTTAGCTTGTAATTTGATGCTATAAAACGGGGCGTGTCGTTATGATTGGCGTGGTTGAATTGGTCGAGCGAGCGTTTGGGCGGAAGTTTGATACCGCGGCTCCGCCTCTGGCTCCACGGACGATTCCTTCTGCGCATGCCTTGGCTCCAAACTGACGTTTTTACGTAACATGGCGGTGTCATGAGCAATTCGGTCCCCCCATAGACAGTAAAAGAAATGGACACAGCGACCCCATTGGATTAAACGGAGACAAGTGAAGTCAATTAGAAGCACGCACTTCCTGGGTGTCGAGCGTACTGCGCAGACTCAAACTGAGCTCAATGACGTGGATGTCACGTGAGCAACCTGTCTGGCAATTGTAAGTCTTCTAATAGCCGTGCCACGGGAAATCTGAATCACCTACTGAATCTTGCAGAGACGGCGAGCGTGAACAGGAGCACATTTTGGTTAGTATTCTGATTAGTAATCTCCCTTGACTTTATGCCTTCACATCCACCCGATTGCCTCATAGTCAGTAAAAGATTGCCTGTGAGCTTCTCTCCCAGTCCATACGGTAATTTCTCTACTGTGCGACAGAAAGTCGCAGGTTATGACGCAATCGTTAGCCTATTTTTACAAAAACTGCTTCTACTGGGACATAACGTAAGATACATGGTAATGGAGCCTTTTATACATTTTTGTGTTTCTTTAGAAATAATTAATGGACAAATGGAGTCTTTAAACGCCTCAGATGTAAAGTTATTCGCTGTCAAAGTGACGCCAAAATGAATGGGAGTCAATGGGATGCTAACAGCAGATGGGTGTTCGCTAAGCAATGGCGGCATCCAGGGAAGCTTCAATAAAATATGAAACCCTGCCCCCCTGGGTCCCCCCGAGCAATTTGGTCTCCCCTAGGACCCCGCGTGATTCCATTGGCTGAAAAAACTTCTCATGGGTAGTTTTCTTAGCGTCTTATTACAATTCCTACAAAATCGCGTTATGATTTATGTAGTTAGAACGATGTTAAAATTACAATTGATGTCTTTTAAATTATATGTTTCATATAGTAGTATATAAATGAGGCTATAGGTGGGAGATCTACACATTGCTTGTGTCATTTTATTATTTAGATATTATATACTGTAAAATTTCCACTTTTTACTTTCTACTTATACAATTATTTACTCATTAATTACTTATACAAAACATGATTACTACATAGTTGAATCACACATTTAAATTATAATTATAAGCCATGATTACTACACTTTTATTATTAAAAAATATATTCCGTAAGGTATGTTAATAATTTACAAAAAATAAAAGTATTGTTTTTTTAAAGAGCACCTATTATGGGATACACGTTTTTAAACATCCTTTTGTGTGTAAGTGTGCATTAGTACATGCTAACGATATTCAAAAAGTACATACCTCAAAGAAAACGATGACGCGAGTTATCGTCTCTAACGTTCGAGGACTACAAAAAACACTCAGATTGTAGGCAACAGTTTACTTCCTGGGATTAGTGACGTAGATAAGACCAACATTATCATAGTTCAGCCCTCTCTGCTTTGCTTGGGTACGCCCTCAAAGACGAGGGTGGGGTGGGGAGCGCCGAGTCAGAAGAGAGCTAAAATGGCGGAGGTTGTGAGTCCCTGCTTTGACTCTGTTTGCAAACTCTTGTTTCATTGTTTAAGCGATTAAATCTCTCGAGTAGACGCTGTCTCTTTAGATGCGAGGGAAAAATAGCACTTTATGGACTTCCACAGAGGACATCATGTTTAATACGGTTCCGGAAAAATCCAGTCAGAAGTTGTTCACGGAGTTTTCACAATAACTGCTTCTCATGAACCGAAGCTGGATTTGCGCGACGTCTCCTCTTGAAAGTTGGATTACTGTGCACTTCTGGATCACAGGCTGTAAGTATTCACGTTTATTATTTGCCTTTTACTGTACATTACGTAACCGGTAACCGGAGATTAACATAATGTGCGTGTAGAGCTAAGCTTGCAAGCTAATTGTCTTGTTTTGTAATACTGTATTTCATAAACAACGTACCATATTTACACACGTGTATGTTGAATTATGCAGACTATCGTTTTTTTATCGATGTTGGTTTAGACATGTTTACAAACTTGCTAAGTTGCTAAGCTAAATACAAATACAAATGCCAGCTAAACTGTTACCGGTAAAATTTGTTCTCATGATCAAACTCAAGAAACTCTAAGTACAGATGATTTGTTTAAAGTTATATGTATTTTACTGTTGTATTTACTTGAAGCTTTCTTAGATTTTGAAACGAAGTAAACACATAATGTGTGTTGCTAATGTTGGGCCATGTAATATGTAATACATTTACGTTTTAATGAATAGTCTAACGATTTATAGTCGTTGTACTCTATTGTTATAATATGTCTTTTTGACTGAATACATGTTTGTTTTATTTGTCTATATCCTAGATTCGCAGCTGGACACATCCTTCTACACTGTATGCAAACATGCAACATCATTACACACAGTACAAGGAGTCAGACTGGCATATGAGGAGCAAAGGTGTGTAACACATATGATGTATTTAGCTAGTGAAACCACTACCAGTCTTAGATGTATAACTGATGATGACAAAGTTTTTTTTCTCTGCATAATCATAGGAACCCAGGCAGTAGCATCGTTTCACAATGTTTTCATCACCATCATCAGTGGATGCCTTTGCTGTCCGTAGCCTGAGATTTCAGATTTAGCAGCAAAAAATTTTTGATTTTCTCATTTATTGGAATGCTGTGCAGGTATTTAAGTATTTTAGTAACTGTGTTAAATAAAGTAGTATTTACTTTTACAATAAATTAATTGCTTGTTTATATTTTACAGGTATTTGTACCTTGCAGCCATCCATTACAATGTCACCAAGCCGTAACAAAAGCAGGAGAGGGAAAGTACAAGGCTATGTTCCCAAAACACACAAGTGACATACCGTAAGCAGTAATGTTTTATTTCAAATACATTCATAATTAAAAACTTAATGTATGAAGCAGGGAAATAAATGATCAAAACAAAAGATTTATTGACTGCAATATTTCTACAGTTATGTGGAGGATGTGATCAGGCTTGTGTTTGATGAGGTATTTGAAGATAAGCTGAAGGAAGCCCTGATTCCAATGGACCTGGCATCACAGTTTGAGAGACCTTCAAAGGAGGACGTGATTGCATGCCATCTTCAGTGCAGGGGTCGTCGAAAGCCAAAATTGTGACCGATCTGATCAGGAAGCTCCAAGCGTATCTGGAGAACAACACACGACAGGATGATAACCTTATAGCATACATGGGCAATATACGGCCCGGGGGCCGGATGCGGCCCGCATAGTCCTTCAATCCGGCCCTCGCGATGCACTCGCAATTTCGATGAAACTGTCATGATTGCAGTGTTTCCAGTGTTTCCATACATTGATTTATCAGTGACAGAATCAACACTGGCTGCCACATAGATTTTTCTTGATTCCCATTTACACTTTTTTACCATTTAAAACGTCTTAATTCATTGCAGCCAGCGCTCAGCGTGCCTCCTCCTCTCTCTTTCTCTCTTTCTCTCTCTCTCTCTCTCTCTCTCTCTTTACGTGCAGCGCCTCAAAAGCGCGCGCCCCTCCCCTCTCTCATGTTGCATGCAGTGCGCAGCTCTCTCACATAACAGTGAAAAGTATTTTAACTCCACGTTCCTGCGTGTACTTTCTTTTTCGCGTTAACGTCAACAGTCACGGATGTTATAACAGAGAAGACGGCTGATCATATTCATCATGACTTAAAGAAAGGTTAGCATTAGTGTTTCCCACAAATACCCGTTCTGGTGTGAGTCTGTGTCCGAGCTCTCTCCCTACCTATGATGCGGTATGCCCGTGCACATGTTCTGTAGTAACAGCAACCGTGTATTCTCTCATATTTTTGATTTTGCAACAAATTGTCTGCGATATACAATAAAACTACCACTCGTATTTAAAATAAAAAAGCCCTCATAACACAACAACACTGATGAGAAGAGCAACATTAGTACAGCCTCAATGTAAATGTATGATGATTTTTTTCAGACGATGTCGCATTTTTAGCAGCAGTTAAAGAAAGTGCTGGTTTGATTAAACAAAAAGAGTTACTGTGTCCTGTTTAGTCACTATTTTATAGACAACAGAACAGATAATATGTCAAAAAAATAGCATTCAGTTGTGTTAAAATGCAGTATAATTTGACAAATCAAAGAGACTGTGGCGGTGATGACGTCACACACCGATTAGCATATATGTGACATCATTGCGTCGTGTTTTACTCTTTGAAAGAGTAAAACACGACGCAATGATGTCACATATATGCTAATCAGTGTGTGACGTCATCACCGCCACATTCTCTTAAAATCCTGTGGGAAACACTGTGGTTGTCAATATAAAATAAAATATAAAAGAAATAATAATAATAATAATAATAAATCGTGAGTGTGTGTGTGTGTGTGTGTGTGTGTGTGTGTGTGTGTGTGTGTGTGTGTGTGTGTGTGTGTGTGTGTGTGTGTGTGTTTTGCTGTAGTATGAATGACAGTCCCTTACGAAAATTAACCATGGTTTTATTGTGGTAAAAGTGTAGTAACCATGGTTTTTTGGTCAATTGATTACTATGAGCAAAACCATGGTTTTACTACACTATCCATGGTTTAACTATGGTATTTGAAAACCATGGTTGTCAAAACCATGGTTATTTTGTGGTAACCATGGTTTTACTACAGTAACCATGGTTTTTTGGTCTTAACTGTAGTAAAACCATGGTTAATTTTCGTAAGGACAATATGCAGGGTAGGAAATGAATCCTTGAAATGTAATCCAGTTATTGTAATGTTAGAGTAGCCTAGGTCAGACAGGCCTAGCAAAAATAAATATCAGGCCTTGAAATAGGCTGTCAAAGTAACTGTAGAGTAGCCTTAATTAATAAATTTTTCCCATTTAGTCATGTAACTATGTCTAATTGCAGTTTTCCCAAGTGTGGCCCTCCGCTAACTTTGCCAAAGTAAATGTGGCCCTCAGGCTAAAACTGTTGCCCACCCCTGCCTTATAGTGTCGTCTTAAATAGCACCAGCTGACAAAGCTTTGATATGCCATTTATCTGAATAGATAGCTGTAAGAAATGAATTGAACAATTTTTGAAACAAGAGCACAATATGGTTACTAAAGTATGTTTATTTGTATATTGTTTAACATTTAAATATATATTTGTAATAAATAAACTTTTGACTGACTATTATATTTTCTTTAAAGTTACATCTTTTGTTCTTTTGGGTACTTTGTTACTATAATGATACTTTAGTGTTATTGGTTTAAAAATGTAATAAAACTTACTCTAGTCCTGCACCTCAAAGGCTTATAGTCGGTACAATAAATGTTCTGTGTGTAGGGATTTAGACAATTTGTGCAAAACCTGGATGATGAATCACGCAGGTAAGAGGCCCTGGAACATGTTGCATTCTCCTTAAAACCTAATAAGTAAAAACATAGCACTTATAAGTAAGTAGTCTTTCATAAAAAAGTTTACCATAGTAAAATAATGTAGAACATTCATTTCAATTAATACTTTCTTTGTGCTACATTTGGTGTTTCCATATAGTTTGCACAGTGATATAGTATGTAACAGTCTTTTATAATAAAGTTTACTATAGTAAAATAATGTTAATAAGTGAAATAGTTTTATAATCATTTCAACAAATACTTTCTATGTGCTACATTTGGTGTTTCCATATAGTTTGCACAGTAATATAGTATGTAAGCAGGCTTTTATAATAAAGTTTACTATAGTAAAATAATGTTAATAAGTGAAATAGTTTTATAATCATTTCAACAAATACTTTCTATGCGCTACATTTGGTGTTTCCATATAGTTTGCACAGTAATATAGTATGTAAGCAGGCTTTTATAATAAAGTTTACTATAGTAAAATAATGTTAATAAGTGAAATAGTTTTATAATCATTTCAACAAATACTTTCTATGTGCTACATTTGGTGTTTCCATATAGTTTGCAAAGTAATGTAGTACGTTATAATTACCTTTTGGATGTCTTTGCAACACATTTTCGTCTTCGTTTAGCATTCTGGCAGAGCTAAGGACACCTAAAAAAGTTAAATCCAATCGCGTTCATTGACGGAGATCGTTTATATCGTAACGGCCGTCTGAACCGAACTCTCTGGATCGAGCTTGAAGTGGTAAGGCAGTACAGACACCATCGTTTATAGAGAAATATAGCGCTTGTTTACGTTGCCTGTGACTCTCAGTCAGAACCGGAAAACCCACGCGTAGTCAGGGGCGTAACCTTTCAAACACACGCCGAACCCAGTTGACCAATAACAGTTGAGTAGTCATCTGACCAATCCGAATACACTAGACATTTTGGGAGGCGGAGACAGGAACTAATCCGAGCGTTTTCCAGACATGCAGAAATCGGTGAGGTATGTAAGCAATTTATAAGACTCACAGTGCATTAGTTCAAGTTTTAATAACATGTATGTACTATGGGATATTACAATAACGTGCTAACGTGCTAATTTATTAGCATAATTGGTGCTCTTTAAAGCAGATGATGACTCAAAAGTACTGACGTGTCTGCAACATGAATATTAGTTTATTATATTATTTTTTTGTTAACTTTTATTTTTTAAATGTTATGCTTCTATTTTGTACAACATAATTAACTTGCTAGACCGCGTATGCAGACGAGATATCGCAACGACACATTTTTGAGCAGGCATTAGTGCTAGGTACCAATCGGGGTCCTAGGAGAGACAGAATTGCTCGGAGGGACCGAATTGCTCACGACAGCGGCGACCGTGGTTGGACATTTTTGGCTTCAATTCATTACAATGGTGGGAGGCGACATCGTGTCGTCCATCTTTTTTTACAGTCTATGCTCCAAATCTTTTAAAATATAAAACATCTTTATGTCACTGAAATTAAAATATGTGGTTTATTTTGCTCACAAAATGGGTAAAACGTGAACGAGCATATAAATACTTACTTTTTGTAAATTAGGGCTCCCATTAATCATGACTAATCGTTTGCAGAATAAAAGTTTTTGTTTACATTATATATATGTGTGTGTACTGTGTATAATAATAATGTGTATATAAATACACACGAATGCTGATTTTTGAGTATTTACATGTGTATATACATTTATATATATATATATATATATATATATATATATATATATATATATATATATATATATATATATATATATATATATATATATATATATATATACACATACATATTTAAAGGAACAGTATGTAGGATTGTGGCCAAAACTGGTATTTGCAATCACAAAACTTGTGGCTAAAACTGGTACTGCAATCACACAACTGGTGGCCAATACACAAAATGACAACATAAACATCAGTGGAGGGCTGCAACTCCACTTTTTAAATGACAATATCCTGGCCAGACCACTGTTGACAGTGATATAAGTGTTTGAAATGAAAATGATTTCTTAATGTCTAGTGACATATTAATTGGTATAAATTTCTTACATACTGTTCCTTTAATCTATAAATATATGTTTGTTCTTAAAATTATACATGCATGTGTGTGTATTTATATATACGTAATTATTATACACAGTACACACACACACATATATCATGTAAAGAACGTTTATTCTGCAAACGATTAGTTGTGATTAATCGTTATACAGTCCTACTGTAAATGTTTGTATTGTTTAATTGTCCAGCCTAATAATATATTATGATCGAGTTAGGATTTTTAAACTGCTTTGAAAGTTCAAGAGTTACAAGTCTTTATTCAAGATTTGTTATATCATCTATGTTACTTGCAGGCTGAGCTCACGGGAATTCGTATCTATATATTTACGAGTTGGCTAATTCGTATAAAGTGAATCGTATCAACAAAATTGTACGATTATCATAAAAAATAAAGATGAGACCCCACCCCTAACCCCAACGTCACAGGGGCAAAATCGTACTAAAACGTACAAGTGTGGTCATACGAATTAATATTAGCTTAATTAGCCACCTCGTAAAATGCGTATGAATTTTTTCCTGGGTTAGTATACATTCATGGTGAGTACATTTTTTTTTATAGATGGTTTAAAATTGTAAGCTACTTTCAGTGATTGTTCTTGTGTCAAGTGACTCTTAAAGCATCAGTTCCTTGTTGACATTATTGGTCACCTATTGAAAATAACGCTTCACTGACGTTTTAGATGTTGATTTAGCAGTTTAAACCCTTTGGAGCGGTTTCCCAGAAAGGGATTAGACTAGTCCTAAACTAAAATAAAAGTAAGAGCTTTCCAGGCTGAAAACACTAGCACTGACATATCTTAAAATACATCAGTGTCCAATGTTTTTATTAAGGCATGTTTGTTAAAAACAAGTTAATTAAATTAAGGCCTAGTCCTGGCTTAAGATAATCAATGTCCGGGAAACCACCCCTTTGAGTATTTGTATTTGTGAAGAAGTCTGAGCAAACAGAATAGATAAGACGTTGTGGAAGGGTATAACTGATTGTATACTGTAAAGTAATAAACAATAAAAACTTATATTAAACTTAAACAAACAAAAAAGTTACCATCACATGCACTTGGACATTTCAGCACCATGGACAGCGAACGCTCGCGATATCTCTTACAATTTGAAATTTTATTTCTGAGAGAAGTGAGATGAGAAACATGGAAAATCTTTGTAATCTGTGTGAAAACTTTAAGATTTTTACCCAACATTTCCTCATATAAAAAGTGCTAAACTTTCTATCTCTACGTTGCTGCGTTAAGTTATAAATGTATACTTCTCATGAGGTCTTATGATAACAGGCAGCTTACAAGTCGACACTATTAACTGTGATATTTTAAATCTAACGTTTATAACATTGAGGTGACTAATATCCTGTTGGATACGTTTTATATCAGTTATGAATTAATCTGAGAGGAAAAATGTCCTGAGTGTTCCTGGTAGTTATTCTGAGGTGAGATAACTTCGGTCCATAACTCTGTAGAGCTGCTGAAAGTTCGGTTTAAATTGGTGTGTTGAAATACGTGGTCGTGAAAGACACCGTCAACCCAGTTTCTCAAAGTGTCCACTGGGGATTCTTGTTTCCTATTTGTAATGTCCGTATCACAATTTGCAGAGCAAGACGTCTCTTGACTTTTGTGCATGCATGATGAGTAACCGGCTTGGTTCAACGACGTAGCAGTCTGTGCAAGCGACCAGATTTTTGGCTTGGTCTCAGTTGTCCTTTGGCCTTGAAGGTAGAACTCTGTCGTTTGGTTGACGGAAGCAGTTGGTTTCAGGCGAGCTTCAAGAAATTTATGGACACCCCTTGGAAGTTCGGTTATGGATTCGTCCAGAGATTCATTTGAACCTGCAGACGATCGTTTGGTTTCACACTCTGAACAATCAGATTCCACAAGATCGAAATCCTCAAGATCACTGTGAAGTTGGTCTCCTTCCTCGTTTCCACTGTTGTCTAAAAGTATGAAATAAATATTTAAATACACAAAAAATAGCGATACAAAGCAATAGCTTAATTGTACAGCTGGTCAAAAACCACAGCCCAGATGGGATATTTGAACAAAAATGGCCCTTAATGATACTAAAGTTTCGAGTACGCATCAAAATATTAGGACTATGTTACAAGATGCAGAAAAATTGGTTAATGTATTTATTTAGCAAAACTGTGAAAAGGGCAAAATACAGCGCGTCGGGGAAAATGTTTAATCTGATCTGCAAAATAAAGCATAGCGCATAGAAAATAAGCATGCGCTGACTAGTACGCTCTCCATGTGACGTGCGTAATTTTTTCCAAGCCTCTTTAAATACTTCTAAAAGCTGAGCTTCAGTTTACACTTCAAACACAACAACACAACATCAATTCTTGTCATAAATCTTTAATAATATGTTTAATTAAAGGGCGAATACGTCAATGTCCTGGGCGGACCTCATTTTATTATTTTGACCACTGGGTTTATATGAAAATTTTTCATAAAGGTTTCAACAAACCGTTAAACTCCTGCTCGGTCTTTATTCCCTGTGACTCGTCAATATCTTCTTGGTCATCGCAGTCTTTCTCTTCTGTTGTCTTGTTGCGCGGTGACCACGTCATCTTATTCTCCTTCTTGAGTCTGCGGCGCGCGTTGGCGAACCAGGTGGACACCTGCGTAAGGGTCATTTTAGTGATGATGGCCAGCATGATCTTTTCACCCTTGGTGGGATACGGGTTCTTTTGATGTTCCTGCAGCCACGTCTTTAATGTGCTGGTTGTTTCTCTTGTTGCGTTTTTCCTTCTTGTGCCAATGTCCACGGATCCATATCTAAAGACAATTTGTTTCAAAATTAGACATTTATACGCAAACGTCAATCTCTCTAAAAAAGCAGTATACAAATATACCAATTCATACCCGTATCTGTCATATTGGTAATGTCCAATAGATTGGTCATACGAGTAGTAGCTTCGAGAAACTCCTGTCGCTGCTCCATCTTTCTCACTCGCTTTGCTCTAATTCAAATCATAGAAATGATGTAATAAACAAAAGATCAGACATTATACTGCTTATAAAGTCAGTGTAAGAACAATGTAAAGCACTTGTATAGAATAATTTCCTCTAGCTCAACTTTATTGCATTGCGCAAGCAGCGCAAAGGTCATGGGTTCGAATTCCAGGGAACACAGACATTGATTAAAATGTATACCCTATGTACTGTAAGCCCAATGTATTTTTATAGACAGTGCAGATAATGTGCCAATAAACTGAAACAAATGAAATGCATACCAGAGGATAAAATGAAGCTGAATCTGGACCATACGTGCTGCAAGTATCATAACTGTGCTTCTTTGAACAGGTGTTGCCATAGACAGCGGTGGGCATCAGATCGTGACGCGCAGAGGCCACAAGCCTACTTTCATATACCGGGCAATAAAGCGAGTTTGGAGGTGAAGTCGCCACCCCAGTGTCCAATAGAGAACCACTGCTGGATTCATAGCAAGCGCCAAGTGCATTAGATGACATCAGGAGCTGTCAGAGAAAACAAACAAGGCATAGGATATCCTTGCTTTATCTCATCTTTCTTTTAACTTCTGAAAACCAGCCTTTTAGTCAAATTTTTCACTAATAGAGACCTAAAAACATACTTTACAGAGCTAATACTACAACCAGTTAACAGAATGCGTTAGCAGCGCAAAGGTGATGGGTTTGAATCCCAGGGAGAGCATATAAATACAGAAAACCCTTGAAGACACAATGCATCGGCAACTGCATAAATGTAGCCTAAATGAATTAAGTGCTAACATATGTGATATTTAAAAAGTTACCTGTTGTGCAGCAGGGTATGAATAGCCAAACTGTGTGAATGACATGATGAGAAGAGCATCAAAGTCGCTGTCCAGATGCAAGTCATCAGTTCAGTGGAGTTGAAGTTATGGTTAATCGTCCATCAGCTTGTTTCTCTTTACCTCTTCCACAAACAGGCATAAACTGTTGTGCAGTCCAAAATTCATCTCAGCATGGTGAAGTTGTATATAAAAAAATCATAACAAACGCCGGCACAGATGCACGTTGTTTTTAACGCCGATGAGTCTGACGTCAGAGGAGCAGATAACAAATTGCAATAGTCGCGTAAAGTTGTTGCGCCCGAGGCAGAGTCGCAGTAGTCGCTCGTGCACTTGCTTTGAGGGTCGTTCTTGTGAAGAGCCCGCGGGGTCTCGCTCGCATTAATGAGCACGTGTTCAGATTTCCCACCTGCCCGCCAGCAGCGAATCACACATATATCTGACTGCAGCTCCATCGCACATGATTGATGACCTATACCAAACCATTACCATAATTGCCTTTCTGTGTAGTTTTCAAACACTTGCGTTTGACCAGGTAACTGGCAGAAAACATCTCTGAAGTATGAAGCGATACAGAAAATAATCACAAACGCATAAAGGTGTATTAGTTAAAGATCGATATGCTTCGAAAAGGCCAATATTGACTTCATTGATGAACATAAAATATGGCTTATATCAACAATAGCAATAACAAGCCACTGTAAAAAATTTAAGTAATCAAACTGGCTATTTCATTTATAACAAATAATTTTTACTAATTTGGACATAATAGCATGAAATAATTAAAACTGTCTAATAATGAAAACCTATTGAAAACTTTTTGAACAAATATTTATAAAGATGCTTACAAGCAATGAGAGTTTGGGAGCATTGCTTTCATATTTGTGATCCTGTATGTCTGCCTGGCTTGTTGTGATCTACATAAAATCATTCTATATAATGTAAAGGACATTGTGTGAAAATATAACCTTGATATATTTAATATTATCTGAGTAAGGTCATGTCGAAAGTTAAAATTAAATAAAAATCAATCAGTGAAATTAAACTTTTATTCTCCAAATCTCAAAGATTAGAGCCTGGATTTCACAGACTGGGGCACATTTATCAGAGAGTTTTACTTGTGTTTTAACTTAAAGATAAGTTGAAAATCATACAACTATCTGAAAGAAAGAAACAACAAATTGTAGTGGAAATATTTTTTGCAAATGTGTCTAATCATGATCATTTACATTCAAATATCTATGTTAAGACCGAATTAAAGACTATTAAAAGATAAAACAGCTTCAGCCCTTACCACCCTGCAGAAGACAGACAGGTTTGGAGAATAGATGGATGGATAATGGATGGATAGAAAAATATTTTTGGATGTAAGGCAATCCATCAGCACTTAAATACAGAACCTAAAATGTGTCTCTCAGCCACCTCTGAACATTTCCTTCATTGTGGCTAAGAGGTTTGGCCTGTTAGAGTTCATTTAACATGTATAATGCATAAGGGTACCTCAGTACATTTACTTAACACTTTATTCCTGAGGTCTAGAAGCTCCTTCAGACTCTTCATTAAAGACATGAAAGAGCTGTAACCTCTTCACTAGTGTGTGGACACTTGTTTGTCTGTGCTCCAGCATATGTAACACAATTGATGAAGATGTCACAGGGTTCAGCATTTGTGTAAGCATGCTTAGATTTTACAAGGGAACCTTATATGTGTTTGTTTCTCTTTTAGTTGGAAAAGTAAATAGAACTCAAATTAAATTAACTTGATATAACAATCATAAATTACACACACACACACACAGAACGAGAGAGAGAGAAATGATGAAGCGTTAAAGGATATAGAAGCATTTTTGTTCATGTATTAATACTGATCAATGTTTAAAAAGGTAATATCTACTTATTTAAATATGAGGAATGAATGTCAAGTGAGGGATAATGTATTGGCAGCAGGTTTTTATTGCAGAAATAAGCCCCAGCAAAGAGGCTTACTCCGCAGTAACCTGCTGCCTGTACATTATCCCGCTTATTACCTGGCTATTTACCTCAAAAGTAAGGTAAGAAACATTAAATATTGATGTGAAATATTTTATTGACTCATTTTAAACTAATGCATAGAGGAAAACACATTTACTTTTGTTTTTAAGATTAGACAAGACGTTCAAATGACACAATTTTTTTAATATTTTGTAAATATAATGTCACATAAAGGGGACATATCATGAAAACCTGACTTTTTTCATGTTTAAGTGCTATAATTGGGTCCCCAATGTTTCTTTCAACCTGAAAATGTTAAAAATGCTCAACCCAGTAATTTAGTTTTGGTAAACCATTCGCTGCAAGCATGTGAAAAAATAGGGGGATAATACCGCCCCTTATTACACGGCTCTCTGGAATGCTTGATTCTGATTGGTCAGCTGAGACATTTGAAGGTTTGTTCTTTTCCAATAATAACCGCTCCAAAGTAATAACGCATAGCCGGTACTACTTGTACGATTAAAATCGCCCCGCGCCAATAAAGATTACTGTTTGGCGCCATCTTGTGACAAACACTGGACAACCACAATTAAGAATGGAAAATTTTGACATTAATTTTAACATGTACGGAAAAAAACAAAACATTTAAACAGTGGATAGAAGAACGAACAACGACAAAACACAGAGAGCTTACTAAGACTGAACTTGACAAAATAGAGCATGACATTTATGAAGCCAACACACAAAAAAATACAGAATGGGCATTAAAACTTCTCAAAGACTGGCTAAAAGAGAAAAAAATGGAGACAGACAAGTATGAAGCAGAGGATCTTAATAAGGTATTACTATCATTTTCTGCATCTTTGCAAAGTTACGCGGAAGGATAAAAATGTTAATTTAAAAAAAATATGCCAATAAAATGTTTCAAATTCATATTCATGTCCAGTTTTTTTTCTTATGTGGCAAGCAGCCGTGTAATAAGCGGGATAATGTAGAGGCAGCCGGTAGTTATTGCAAAATAAGCCCCTTCAGTGTGATACAAGACCCTCCTCTTCGCGTCGGGTCCTGATCACACTGTCGGGGCTTATTTCCCGATAACTACCGGCTGCCTCTACATTATCCCTTACTTAATCTGCACTATCCAACCACGTCACTGCCATTTAGTGCAGAGATCAACTAATTTGCATTTTAAAGGACACACCCAAAAATGGCACATTTTTTCTCAAACCTATAAAGTAAAAAATGTATGATATAATAAATCACCCATGGGATAAACTTTACATATGCACTCTGGGGTGACCAAAGATTTATTTTACATCTTAATAAAGTCTTGTAAAAATGTCCTCTTTAAAATACAAATTTATATTTTTGAGAAATATAAAAACTTTTGTTTAAAATAAAACTTTTGTTAAACTGTGTTCTGTCAAAATGATTAGCAGCATCTGGGTTACCATGTGTTATTAGTTTTGAGCGGTTGTTATCTCGTAGTAACAAACCTTGGAATGTCACAACTGGCCAATAAGAATCAAGCATTTTAGAGTGCCGTGTGATAAATGTAACTATAGACAGTTTCATTGAACGCACGCACGTCTGGACAGAACTTAAATTCCAGTCTCTGTTTGTTTAGTGGCTAGGGTGACCATACGTGCCATTTTTCGAGGATGCTTCCTGGCCAGGATTTCGGGTGCATCTTCAGGAGGTCGCATTGGTCGACTGTATACGTCATGGAGGTTTATTATTTTAGTTTCAGAATAAAAGCAACCATTACAGTTCAAGGTAAGAATGAAACTACAATGATTGTATATCTTATGTTTTTAATTGAAATGTGAGAACCTCGATGACATATGTGGTCGACAAATACGACTTTCGGAAGACGCATCCGAAATCCTGGCCAGGACGCATCCTGGAAAAAAGGCACGTATGGTCACCATACTAGTGGCTTAACTGAACTCTGGAACAACCTTGTCGAAAATAACTAATGTTTTGATTTCCTAAAGACAAGTGGAGAAGGCGATCATGGATCACCGATAGGTGAAGGGAGGTTTAGCAGCCAATCTGTAATTAAAGTTGTATACATTAATTATTACACATTTTACAAAGTAACTCAGTGTAGTTTTTGATGCGCTTTAGCTATAATTTGAACTAAGGTAATCTACTTATTGTTTATTTTGCTTGTTATCAGAAATAAACTACTCTAAAATGACTCTATTATTGATTCTTTTTGTTATGTTTGTTCCACGAATGCCGTTTGCTTATGTTGTTACTACCATCTATAATGTTTGAAATAGATAGAACCTCCCTTACAAAAATTACCCATGGTTTTACTACAGTTAAAAAAACATGGTTACGGGAGTAAAAACATGGTTACCATAAAATAACATGGTTGCTACACTTTTACCATGGTTAAAACCATGGATAATTTTCATATTCCCCAACTGAACCTTTTTAATCCAAGTGTTAAAACTTAAGGATGAGGCAAAACGCGATAAAACACATATGCATCACTTTGACATCTCTATCTGATGTAGATGAGATGAGACACTTTTGTTGGACTACTACCAACCCCAGCAGCCATTTAAATGGCGCTCTCGGATGGACAGCTGTGTGATAGAGTTACATCATAATCTACCGAAACGTTTGTCTCAGTGCCCGAGACGGTGCAAGATAAATGTGTGGAAATGGGGGTGTTTTTACAGATGAAGAGACCATCATTCATTGCTACAGGAGAATACAAATTGCCAGCGTTTTGACTGACAGAGTTTTTGTTGGACTTGAGAAGCACCACACAAGCAAAAGCTTTATTTCCATTCCAAACCCCAAACACAGACAACAGCGCTTGTTCAATATATGAACACTATTTTCAAGAAACAAATTAAATGTCATTCATGTGAGAGAACATGCTGTCTTCGCTCTCCAGGGACAGACAGTGAACGGTGAGGCTCTACTGTCTAAAATTGACTTACCTTTTATAAAAGAAAGGTATAAATCTCCACACGATTGACCTTCAACCTCTGGCCACTTTCTTCCACTTTCCATCTTTCAATTTTTATAACACTTAGCAGTTTCCAAAACCTTTCCGCTTACCCTTTCCATCTCTGGCTTGCCTGCTCTTGCTTTTCGGGTCTGGATGGTCCAGGTGGGACCTTCAGCATGCTCTTAAGCAGACTGTTCGCTCATCCAGGCAGAAAATAAAGAGTTGAGGGAATGACAGGAGATGGAAGGGGCGCAGAGTCCACTCTCATACACGTTAGCCCTGAAAAGCTGCACATTGGGGGCAATGTCAAGTAAACTCTTGACACTTCATTCCCCTTGTACACAGGAACCCTCTCTGACAGACACAACCAGCTCTGAACAGCAGCTAGAAAAACTTATGTATAGAAAGAGTTTTCTTTAAAGGATTACCGGTATTCCACTTTCATAAAATAATTTGATAATTTATTCACCCCCATGTCATCCAAGATGTTTATGCCTTTCTTTGTCCAGTCAAGAAGAAATTACTTTTTTTTTATTTCAGGATATTTCTCCATATTATGTAGTGGACTTCAACAGTTTTCAGTTTCGATTCAGCTTCAAAGGGCTCTAAATTATCCCAGCCTTATCTAGCAAAACGACCTTCCAAAAAAAGTGATGTGTGATGCACCACCATGACTGTAGGTTTTACATAATCAAGTCGAAAGGTCACGCATGACGTATGCAAAACTAGGACCATTCAGGGGTGCGTTTCCCAAAAGGATCGCAAGCCAACTACTGTTGAAAGTTTCGTCGTTCCTGACAAAGTTCGACGATTTGGTGTTTCCCGAAACCATCGTTCAAACGAACATTCGCAAGCTGTGTCGCAAACCTGTGTGGTTTGAACGACAGCTCTTGACCTGTCGTTAGAAGCATTGTTCCTTGTTATTATAATATGTAGACTTACGTTGATCATGCTTTTGATTAAAATAAGCAAAAAACATGTAGTACAATCTATATCCATTATTCTAAATATATTACAATTTTATTTTATGTCTTTAAGTTTGTAAACAGAATTAAGTTTGTCTGCGCATGTGCGCAGTCATACGAGCTTTAAGACCCTGGAGAATCCCTGGGAGGAGTGACGTAAAAAGGAACTTGCACATGAATTAAATATCTTGAAAATAAATAACAGATAACTAAATCACGGTAACAAAATCAGTCTTCCGATGCAATATGTTATTGCAGCAATAATCTGACATTAAATCGATTTGCACAGATTATTAGCACTTAAAGGTGCTCTAAGCGAATTGACGCGTTTTAGACCATAAAACATTTTTTGTTACATACAGCAAACATCTCCTCACTATCTGCTTGCTGCCTGTCCGCTTATCAAACTGTAAAAAAACGCGATCTCTGTAGACAGCCCAGGCTTTCCAAACAGCAATAACAACACAGTGGCCAAACCTACAAACAGAAACCATAACAAAGTGTTTCAACCAATAAACGACAAGAAGGATTTGGGGGTGGGGGTTGGGCGCGTTCATGAGGGCACGGAAAGGAGGGGGAGGAGTTAGCTACGCTCCAAAACGTCAACAAAAACTAACGTCTCGCAGATTCGCTTAGAACGCCTTTAACCTCCCACGTGACATCATCAAGTATGTTGTTAAACCAACATGGTTCAAGCGACGAATGTGCAACAAAGTCGTTCCCTTTCGGGAAACAGTCGTGACAAGGTAGTTCGTTTCTCCAACTATGCATCGTACTATGTTGGTCAGGCTTGTGCACAATTCAGAATTTCAGAATTGGCCTCCATTCAATTCATGAATTGGAATTTGAATTGACTCCGCCCTACAGTAAGTTGAATTTGAATTGGAATGACAGGAAGTGGAATTCAAAGAAATTCCACAGTCACACAACAGAAAGAATCTCACATAAATTAAAGTTACTCTGGAAAAATGTTTGGCAACCATTTTGAATACTTGATTAAAGTAAAGCATTCTGGGAAATAAAGTCATGTTCCATCGTGTTCCACAAAATTACAATTACAAAAAAATCAACCTTAATCATTTGTTATGTGACTAGAGTTTTTAACATTAATTGTTGGGGGAAAACATTTCCTGTTAATGTAATCTAAAAGAAGTTCAAACAAATATAATTTATAGACTACATTAAACGGCTAGTGAACTTATTTTTTTCCATTTTAATATTTTTAAGTGTAGTTAAGTTACATATACAAAAAATAGGATCTGTGATCCAAGTTATTGTAATGTAAAGCTCTTTTTAAAACTTGAGAAGTGTGTCTTGGGGCAGTTTTCTGGACAAGATTTAGATTAAGCCAGGATTACACTGCAAAAAAATGACTTTCTTAATTAGTATTTTTTTTTTGTTTTTCAGTAGAAAAAATATCAAAAAATGCTTAAATTTAGATACATTTTCTCAAATTTAGATATATTTCTTAAATTTAGATATATTTTTTGATGAGCAAAATGACTTAAGAAAATAAGTTGTTTTTTGACAAAAAATATTTAGGTGAATGTGTGCATAGAAAAGCAAAAATATCTGCAAATGGGGTGAAACAAAATTTCTTGAATTAAGTGTTTAAGAAAAAAGTAAATTTATTTCAAGATTTTTTTCTTACCCCATTGGCAGATATCTTTGCTTGTTTTAAGCACAAATTCACTTAAATTGTTTTTTTTTTAAAGCAGAGCTTTATATGATTTAAAGGGATAGTTTACTCACATATGAACATTTAAGATCATTTACTCACCCTTATATTTATCTAAACCTGTATGAGTTTCTTTATTCTGTCGAACTCAAAAGAAGATATTTTGATAATGACAACGACACCACAGGTGACGGTACCCATTGACTTCCATAGAAAAAAAACAAATACCATGGAAGTCTATGGGTACCGTCAAATGTTTGCTCACAATCATTTATCAAAATAACTTCTTTTGAGTTCGACAGAAAAAAAAAACCTACAGAATTAGATCAACATAAGGATATTTACTGTACATGATGACAGATTGAAAGCAATTCAGTTTAAGTAGCATATTTGTTAAACCAGGGAATAGAAATGGGTTTATATTCATCAGTATGGTAATCATTCAGTACCATAATATAAACAAACTGTTTTCTCATCTCATACCACCACTTTATTTCACAATATCTCCTTCATTACTTTACAATCACACAGTTTGGAATTATCCGCATCTATAAAAACATGCTACAGTATGTGTGGCTCATGAAAGTGGAACTGCAAGGCAGAAAAACTATAGTTTCTGTAATGGCAATTCACTAATGCACTCAGCAGAGGTCTGTATATACTCATCTATGTCTTTGTCAATGTCTGGATCTATTTTGTTACTCCTGCGCTCAGTGTCAGGGCAGTGCTTATGGTATGTTGAAGACCATCACATCAAACCTGATGGTGAACAGCAGGCTAATAGCAGTAAATGTTTGAGGAAAGTTGGACAGCAGTATGGAGTTTCAGAGGACCGTCTGTGGTGTGTGTTTGCGTCTGCTTGCCTTGTTTTCCAGGCCAGTACCACAGAGAGAGCGAGAGCTCTTTAAAGTATGCATTTCCCCATCCCACTGAGAGCAGCGTATTCTTACCCATCACTTCCACTTCATTACTCCCTCACCAGCCATGTATTATTCACCTGCTTCAATTCATCCTCCTTTGGGACCAATGTTAGATGAAAAACGTTTTAGGCACTTTTACTAACTAAAGCCTCTGTAGCGTTCCCTCACTCTATCCTGTTCTTTATCTGTTTCTCTTACTTTATCTACCTTTAATATGAATAAGACAATAACATGTATAGATTGATTAAATTGTGGCCTATTCATTCACTAAAAAAAAGAAAAATATTCTAGGTCCATGGCTGGGTCAATTTGGTACATTTTCAATTTTTTTATATACGTTAGGGTTGTTCATAATTTACCAAACCGTGCATAGGTTAAACAACCCAGCATTTTTTAAATGTTTGGGGTTACATAAAAAAAGAATAGCAAATAATTATTAAAAAATCATTAAATAGATAAAAATATTAAAAACTATTTTGCACACCTTCTGGTACAGTTTATTATTAAGTACATGTATGAAAACCCATACATTTCTGTTCTGTTGGATGAATAAAAAATGGGGAAAATCACATGTTGATTTCAAGCGCCACCGTATGGACTGTCTGGGTAATGCACATGCAATGTCAATCCAACCTTTGATTTTGCTTCTTCTAAAATCTCTCTCTCTCAGAAAGGGGCGATATTTATTTTTCCTTATGTGTCAATCAAATAAATTGTAAATTCAATCAAAAAAAGAAAATTCTTATTCTCTGAAATAAATGTTAACCATTAGGGCTGGTGCTTATAAAATAAATTAAACATTATAAAAACAGAAACTGTAACTGCAATCATAACACAATTAACACTAAAATATCTTTTACAGTCCCATTGTTTGTTCACACAGCTCTTTGTAGTCATTTTAATATCATCACTGTATATATTAATGAATTATAAGAAAATAATGCACACACATGGTGGTAATGCCGTTACAACCCGGATGTGCATTATTTTCAAATAATTCAAAGGACCGGAGTCAATTATTCCTTTTATAACACAGTTACCACAACATTGAAACATCCTTTTCTAAATAAAGCTTTGGTAGCCGCCACAGGACATAAACGTTATCGTCTGAGACAACGTAGTGACAAAACACACTCTGTAGAGCAGTTTGTCCATTTAGGGCTACTGTAGAAACATGGCGGTGCAAATAGCAACTTCCATGTAAGGGGACCAGAGGTGTATATAGATATAAACGGCTTATTTAAGGGATAGTTCGGCCAAAAGTTATTTTAATTTATAAAGTTTTAAATATGGATATTTCTACGAAAAAAATGTACAGATTACCCTCAAAAGGCCTTTGTTTATCCTGGAGCCGATTGGATTACTTTTGTGAAGGATGAATGCAAATTTTTGGACATGAAGGAGTTGGACCCCAAGAAATTATGGACATTTGCATCTCGGAAGGTTTGAGGGTGAGTAAATCATGGTTTTAATATCAATTTTGTCAGAACTATCCCTTTAATAAAATAATAGTTTATTATGTAAGATCTTTATACACCACTGATAATAGTTATGTGTGTTATATTGCATTTCTGTCAATAGATCCTCCTAAATTGTACACATTGCATCTTTAAATACAAGACTGACATATACAGTTCATCATGGTGACTACAGAATATAAAAATAACACAGTAACGATGTGACATAATACCAGATTAAAAACATATTTAAGGCATTGTATCATCTTTGGTAGAATTTTTGAGCTTTAAACCTTGGTTCATTTCTGATCCTACCATTAATAATGAGTAGCACCAACAAAACAGGAACACTTAATTTCATATTATTTATTTTCATATTAGCATCATTTACATAAATCTTTATTTATTTTTCATTTAAACTCATTCTAAATACTTACCAGCAGGTATTTCAATGTTGATTCACTGCTGAATCAACGCCAAGGACAAGGGTGAATCAATGTTGAATTACCTTTTGATTTTGCAAATTGAACCAACATTGACAAACAACTGCCATTATTTCAACCAAATTTCAACGTTGATTGTTAAGCATTTTATTAACCTTTTGCAACCGTTTAGAATTAACTGTTGTATCAACGTTGTTTCAATGTTGAAACAAGAACTGACATTATTTCAACCAAATTTCAACGTTAATTTTTAAGCATTTTATTAACCTTTTGCAACCGTTTAAAATTAACTGTTGTATCAACTTTAATTCTAAGTTGAAACAAGAACTGACATTATTTCAATCAAATTTCAACATTGATTTTTAAGCATTTTATTAACCTCTTGCAACCATTTAGAATTAACTATTGTATCAACGTTGTTTAAAAGTTGAAACAAGGACTGACATTATTTCAACCAAATTTCAACGTTAATTTTTAAGCATTTTATTAACCTTTTGCAACCGTTTAAAATTAACTGTTGTATCAACTTTAATTCAAAGTTGAAACAAGAACTGACATTATTTCAATCAAATTTCAACATTGATTTTTAAGCATTTTATTAACCTGTTGCAGCTGTTTAGAATTAACTATTGTATCAACGTTGTTTTAAAGTTGAAACAAGAACTGACATTATTTCAACCAAATTTCAACGTTGATTTTTAAGCATTAATTAACATTTTGCAACCGTTTAGAATTAAATATTGTATCAATGTTGTTTTAAAGTTGAAACAAGAACTGACATTATTTCAACCAAATTTCAACGTTGATTTTTAAGCATTTTATTAACCTTCTGCAACCGTTTAAAATTAACTGTTGTATCAAATTTGGTTCAAAGTTGAAACAAGAACTGACATTATTTCAACCAAATTTCAACGTTGATTTTTAAGCATTTTATTAACCTGTTGCAACCATTTAGAATTAACTATTGTATCAACGTTGTTTAAAAGTTGAAACAAGGACTGACATTATTTCAACCAAATTTCAACGTTGATTTTTAAGCATTTTATTGACATTTTGCAACCGTTTAGAATTAACTATTGCATCAACGTTGTTTTAAAGTTGAAACAAGAACTGACATTATTTCAACCAAATTTCAACGTTGATTTTTAAGCATTTTATTAACCTTTTGCAACCATTTAGAATTAACTATTGTATCGCAACGTTGTTTTAAAGTTGAAACAAGAACTGACATTATTTCAACGTTGAAGGTTGGTCATTTGCCTGCTGGGTTTAATTCAATTCTGTTACCACAGTCTGTTCGAAGAATCCAAAAGTCGACAGAAGTTGTTCTGAGGTTTTAGCTCCAAAAAAGTAATATATATATTTAAAACGTGCACATATTTAAAACTATTGTTATAAACATGCAAAAATTATCAAAAATAAGAACTTCTTAGGAACTACCACTATAGACCCCCCATACTCAGACCACCAAGACTGGACAACTTTCTCAAGCTATGGCACACACGCATTTTCAAAGATTCAACATCCATTTGGTCAACTCTCTGTTCACTGATGGGGTATCCCATGACACTAATGATTCTCAAATGATTTGGACATCTAGCAGACAGCTTGTCAGCACACCACTTGATCCCAGCATCGCTTTCAGACCGCCCAGTTATACATCTGTTACCTCGCGATAAGCTAAAAGGCCGCAACCTCACAGCAGCAGCAGCGGTTTGTTGATAACTGAAGCGTTCTTCAGAGCTTTTCTTTATTTTTACCACGGTACAGATTCATCGACGAGTGGATCAATGATCGGGTGTTTGTCTATTGACCTCCCTCAGAGACTGGCAG
This sequence comes from Paramisgurnus dabryanus, assembly GCF_030506205.2. Taxonomy (NCBI): domain Eukaryota; kingdom Metazoa; phylum Chordata; class Actinopteri; order Cypriniformes; family Cobitidae; genus Paramisgurnus; species Paramisgurnus dabryanus. The sequence continues at coordinate 25,462,358 of NC_133355.1, read as the reverse complement.
CAGTCAATACCACTTGACTTTTATCCCAGGAGGGTCACTCTACAGTATCAGGAGCTCTAGATTGCATAAAGGAAAGGATGGAAAAGGAAACGGACACCGGCCAACTGTTTATGTGACCGGTGTCTGTGCCGGCCACAAGCTGGCCGGGGTTAATATGGCTCATTTGACTCAATTACATAAAGCACTGACTGGGGAAGAGGATGAAAGATCAAATAACACTTAATTTTAAAACCTATGATTAGGGGGTTGTTATTCTTAAGTCTATGTTAGCATACTCACCATCATTTATCAAAATATCTAACTTACATTAAACAAGGCCTATATACTACCAAACAATATGCTTTCAATGATAAAGAAGATGAATATACACCACACACAGCCCATATGACAATAATTGTAGTCTCTCTCTGCCGCAGATGGACATATTGACGCCTGTCAGATAATTCCCACCCTCTCTTTGTAATGGACAGCATAATGGCTAGTTTAAACACCGTAGCCAAACAGATGAGCGTCGATTACATTAAAGCACAATCCCATTAGTCTCTCTTTAATAAATGACCTATTCCTGTACAGCGACAGGGGGGCGTCTCAGGGGTGCCCATCATCTGCTGATAGGGGCTGAGCTTAATGAAATGGTCTTTTGTGCGCTTGGTTGAACTCATTTGATTTTTTCCCCCCACAGACTTCCTGTATCCTGTGATAAGTTCTCGAGCCACTGAAGCCTATAATGACTCCATTACGGAGAGCCATGGCAGACTGTGCCTGTGTGTATGTGAGAGAGACTGAAATACAATGTGTGCGTCAAATGTAATCATTTTGCAGTCAAGCTGATAATAAGGTGTAATATTGGCCAACATGATAGCACACAAACACACCTCCCATAAAAATTCAAATTGATACGTATATTTAAATGTACACATTCGCGCATGCAGTCAAGAAGAGCATATACACTTAGCCTAGTAATTATGCTAAGATGAAGTCGCTTATATCTACTGTACTGGAAGACACAGAAGGGCAATTAGTTGGTAATTTTGTTTTTGCCTCCTGAAGCATGAAATATGCATATGAAAACATTTCGAAACATACACACATGTGTGTGCACGATTATGAATTCATCCAGGTCCTCTCTGCCATTGATTTGTCACTTGTTTCGTGTGATTGCGATTACTACATGGGAAATTCTGCAGCCTCAGGGAAAAATCTATAATGCATTTCACAGACACATCAAACTGGAGTTACACTTAGCTGATGGGTTCAGATTAATCTAGGACTAGGCCTTTAGTTAGCCTATATTAGGACATTTAAGTACAAACCTCACACAAAAAACAATACTGGTGGGCATCTTGAAACATTGGCATTAATATGTATATGTCAGTACATGATGTTTTTAAATTAAGGCAGCTCAAACATGCATTTTAATTTGGGACTAGGGTAAGCCTTGGTTGGGAAACCTCCCTATTAATTTCATTTGCTGAATTCATTGATATCTTATTTTGGATGTGTAGGTTAGACAGGTCTAATATTATAATGTTAGATTTTTACCTGTCATACTTAATTTAAAGAGAAATCTAACATTAATGAATCTCACAGCCAAATCGGTAGTGCAATAGAAGAGTTTTAGTCATAAGTCATGACACATGTAGTAAATGTTGCATCAATATGTGTTTTGTGTTATATCAGTTGTGATGTCCAAGCATTAAAGGGATAGTTCACCCAAAAATAATAATTCTGTCATCATTTACTCACCCTTATGTTGTTTTACCTGTATGAATTTCTTTCTTTCCGATGAACGTAAAAAAAAAGTGATAAATGATGATAAGCACAAAGCTGGTGGAAATCATTGACTTCCAGAGTAGAAAAACAAAACTATGTAAGTATTGTGATAAATTATAATGAAGATATTTGATAAAATGTGGTAAATATTTTTTAATATATTTCAAAATATACCAAAAAATTGCCCGTATAAATAAATAAATAAAAATTGCTGAAATATAGGCCTATTTTGTAATATGTCTACAAAAATAAATGTTTCACATGTATATTTTTGGACATTTTTTATATTTTGAAATATATTTAAAAAGTAAATTTTTAAAGCATTAAAAATATATTTAGCCCTCCAAATATTTTTACGTTATGAACGTGTAACCCAGTGGCAGCTGGTGACTTTTTTTTCGAGGGCGCACGATACAAAGTTCGTCACAACATGTATGTAGCCCGTCATGTGTGTGGTTCATAATTTCAAAATATGTGCTCGGTGCTTCGAGTGAACCTATCACGTGTACCATCAGCTCTGTGATTACCATCATTTATCAAAATATCTTCTTTGTATATGTGTTCATTAGACAAAAGAAATTCCTACATGTCTAAAACAACATGAGGGTGAGTAAATGATGACAGAATGTTCATTTTTGGGTTAAATTTTCCTTTAAGAACATGTTTTAGGTAGTTTAACTTATGCACCTTTACACATTTAGTATTATTATTGATTGAATAGATCTGATATTGTGGTTTCAATTCCATTGAAAACACTACAAACATGATGCATGTATCTGTTATAATTGAATAATGAAATATTTTTGGAGATAGTGTCTGTATTCTGGGCCAGATCCGTGCTAGAATATTTGGGGGCTGCACACTGCAATAATAATATTATTAGTTTAGTGATGTAATCTAAATTTTGTATAATTTAAATTATGTTAATACATTTTTAATTGTAAAGGTTTTTAGTTTTCATAGCCTTAGGTATATACTTACTTGTACTTTTCATTTGCAACACCTGTTTTGAGCTTCTTCTCTCTCCCGTACAGTAGGTGGCGCTCTGCAGCTCTCGCCGAAGAAAGAGTTAGAGAGAAAGAGCTTTAACATTAACTGATGTGTCTTTACGTCAGTTTTATTTTAATGTTGATTTTATCTCTTGAGTGTTTTATTGCGTGTAAACAGTCTTGTCTCTGTGTATGTTAGTGTTAGACGTTAATGATGAGAGATGAGATGGATGCGATGTGCTGTAAATCAGTAGGAACTGATCTGTCCATGCTGGATAATGATGATTTCATGACAGAAATCTCTCACTTGAAGAAAGAGGTGGCGTTACTGGAGGCAAAGCTGAGGTCAAGAGGAGATGAAGGAGTGAAGAGAGAGGTTTGTACAGCTTAAACATCCTTTACATGAATCACTCTGTCTGTCAAATCATTTATAACCTTACACTGAGTGTGTTGTGTTGTCAGGATGTGGATGTGGTTTGTTGTGAATCTTCAGTGTATGTGACTGATGGATGTCTGGATTCAGTGTGGATGAGCAGAGATCAGAGCCGCACACCACAGCCACTGCTGGACTCTAAACTCTCTGAAGAGAAATCCAGACACACACAGGACTCAGAGCTCAGTCTCACTTTACTCTGTTATACTGAGTCAAAGCCCACAGACGCTCAGGACACTGTGTGTGACAGTAATCAGGGCTTACAGGATGAGGAATCTACTGATCAAACCTCCACAGAGTCTCTGGATTCTGTCTGTAACGCTGGAGAACAGCAGCAGATCCTGCAGACCACACTGAAGATGTGTTCAGTCAAACTGATCGACTGCAGGAACCTGATGATGAAGATAAAAACAGAACCCATGGAAGAGGAAGATCGCACTGATGAAGATAAGGATTATGACAGCGATGAGGATTTTATTCCTTCAGGTATTTTTCATCCTTTAAGGATTATTCCACTTTGATAAAAAATCCCTATAATTTACTCACCCCCATGTCATCCAAGATGTTTTTTAGTCATTCTTTAGTCAAAAAAAAAAGTTTTTAAGCAAAACACTCCTCCATATAGTGGATTTATCTCCATTTAGTGGACCTCTATGGTTTACAGTTTCAACACAGCTTCAAAGGGCTCGAAGCGAACCAACCGCGGCATAAGGGTCTTATCTAGCAATACGATTGTCATTTTCGCAAAAAAAGTACTTTAAAACCACAACTTCTCGTCTTGCACTAGCCGTGTGACACGCCAGCGTCATATAAAGGTCACGCGTGTATAATGTGAATTTAAAAAATCAACAATCATCAAACACAATCATTCAACATATTCTTTACTATCATGGAAATTCCTGAAATAATCTGAAGAACAGCGATATAAATATCCCTTCAGACATTTCCTTGAATAGTGTTTGTAATGATACTTATTCTGTGGCACAAATGGTGTTTCTACACGAGAGCGCCCTCTGGCTTTGGATGTGGCGGCATTTCACCATAATTCATTCAGATTCATTCATTGAGAAAACGCGCATTTGCACGATTAATCGTCACAGGCAGCCCTATTACATATGTGAAACGCACACTTGCGGACCCTTTTATACAATAAACTGACACAAAGACATTAAAGTGCACCCATTTCATTGCTAAAAAAACAATGTTATTTTGTGTATTTGGTATAATACAATGTGTTCGCTTGGTTTGTGGTTAAAACACACATTATTTTCCACATACCGTACAATTTTGTAGCTCCAGATATACTGCTTTCTTCAAAAGCATTGATTTTGTTCAGAGCTCATCCATCTGAAAGCGCTGTGTCCCTGATTGGCCAGCTAATCTGTGTGTTGTGATTGGCCTGAATACCTCTGACGTCCGCCGGAAATGTGACACTCGTTACCATGTTTGAAAGATTCGTTCACAATGCAATGCTAACAGGAGTTAACTTGCAGGCTGTGAGTCTGATGTGAGAGGAATTATGATAATGTCGGTGTTGTCTACATCACCAATCATAGGAAGTAAACTGTTGCCTACAATCCGTGTGTTTGTTGTAGTCCCAGAAAATAGATTTACATTGGAGCGATAACTCGCGTCATCGTTTACTTTGGGGTTTGTACCTTTTGCATATCGTTAACATATAGTAATACACACTTACACACCAAAGGAAGTGTAAAATTGTGAATCGGACCATAGTTGCTCTTTAAGGTGGATTTTGACATATGTGAAAAAGAGCAAATGCGAATCTTGGGAGAAAAAAAGCATTTGCCGAATAAATTCTGACGTAGCAAACATTAAACCCGGGGAACTGACTGTCTAGCTGTTTCTGTTGACGTATTCTTTACCATATATGGGGCTTGACGACCTCTTGGGGTTCGTCCAAATACCCACACTTGGGGTTTTGGCCACTCAAGAGCATTTGCATGTGAAATGTCTCATGTCTTATAACTGGCAAAGAGTAGTAGTGCCCTTAACCCAAACTAAACCCACACTTCGGAGCGGTATTCAAGGCTAGGCGTATCCCATCATGCATCTTGTTCTGGATGTAAACCGTGAGACTTTTGCCCAAACTTCGCGAGATAGAAACTTTTAATTGTAAGTTAATAAATGGATATTACATATTTTGGTAGTAAAACAGAAAGTGTTGCACATTTCATTGGTGCAAACATTGTTACGTATTGTGTGAAACATCTCTAAATACAGGAAATACGTCACGTAAGTGGTCAAGTGCAAAGACCGCAAGTGTAGGTATTTGGACGCAGCCATAATGCCCTTGCTGCTAGTGCCTGCATCAAAAATGCTGCATTCCTTGTTTTGTGCACAGCATTCAGTTTGGCAATTACGAGCTGCACTGCTAGGACATTTATAACTTGCTCTATCGTGACTACATGCAGTTCTGTCTTAATTTTCCAAGCATTCCTTGTTTTGTTAAAATATTATTATATTGATCTAGTGTGATGTAGGGCTGCACGATTAATCGGAAAAAGAATCACGATCTCGATTCATACATAAATGCGATCTTCATTCTAAATGACGGCGATTCACTTGCATATACAGTATTTCCATGTATTCAGATGCTGCATTCACGTATTTACATTACAATCCAAGATGCTAAAATATCAGTCAAACTTGCTAACACACACTCATACAGGGTAAAACCAAACCCTTTTCATTCACCAATCAGACCCGATCGTTTCTCTCCTCTCTTATCTCATTTGCGGCGTTCTGCTGTCACTCGCGTGACGTATAACAAGGCGGCAGACATAAACACAGTCATTTACTTGGTGGATTTGGAGCGGCAATTTTCACAAAAAAGAGAGGATAAACGAGCATCATTGTGGAAAATCCTGGTGGCGACGGAGAAAGTGATGATGCAACAACATTGGTTCCGAAAGAAGGAAAAGAAATTAGTTACCTCAGGACGTTTTTTAAATCGGAAGGCTGCAGCCTTCGGATGTCGCATTTGCAGGCTGCATACGTCATCAAGCCTGGTTCATTCGAGTAAATGGAGCATTACATTCGCAAGTCATAAACATACTACAACAATTTATGATTAATTAAAAGTAGTATACTTTTAACGTTAATTGTTAATATTCTGAAATTAGACAGTCTTTATAATTGGCAGCTTAGAAATGTGACCTCCAGAGGCTGCAGCCTTCAGATTGAGAAACGGACTCTGTGTCACCGCCACAAGTTCCCCATTAGAAAGGGCTTTTAACATTGTAAAAATCAGCATTTCTCTCTGATGCCTCAATATGTTGATCATTTAGTCTTTTAAAGGTTTAGTGTTTTTAAAGTTTTAAGGTTGGCCAGTTTGATAGCTGTTAAATAGCACCTGTGCTTTTTGTACTAACAAATTTTAAATTACTCTAAATTTTAAGGGGTCTAAAATAAGGAAAAGAAACATTTAAAGTGCCCATCTTATGACTGCTTTTCCACAAGTTATAGGTGTATGAGTTCCATAAAGCATGTTTCAAAAGTTGTTTGCTCGAAATAGCTTGTAGGAAAATATTGTTACCCATCTCTAGTAGCCTCTGTTTCAGGGCAGTTCAGATTGTGCCGTTTTGAGCTAGTCTTACATATTTATGAGCTGCTGCTCCTTTGATCACGCCCCACTACTAACGTCATGTGCCCGTGCGCGTGCTCAATGGTATCGTGAGCAGTACAGACCATACTGTGTTATTATTTTATATATTATTATTATTAACGGTTTATGTTGCCAACAGACAAATCATGCAGAAAAGTATCACTAATAAGTACACTACAGGAGAAGAAACTCATGACACACAATGATTCCAGAGTAAATTGTGATGTTACGTTAGCAGTCACAACAATAAACTCGTTTTCCCTGGACAATGCTAACATATTCCCATTATAAAACATTTTCAAACGCATTATTTTCGCAAATTACAGAAATTAAGACCCGGCGGGGGATGTATACTGCTTGTGGACCGCGTGCTAATTTCTAGAAGCTAGCGGGAGGTCTGGACCGTGTATATATCTATGCGGACCGTAAAGTTATTAGAGGCTCACATCGTCAGAAAAGCCGGGGCGTACGGTCTCGGTTAGTTTGGCAAAAAGCTTTTAGCTCTAGCATCATAAATGTAGTATTTTGTGACAGAAGATGACAACATGCAAAATATAACGTGACTTTTTATCCTTTTGTGATGATACAACACGATCGCGAATCGAATCCAGTCTGTTTCAGATGTGTGAATGATCCATGAAAGTCCAATAAAATACATCCAATTACCATTTTTGTCCACAAATGCTTATCATCCGTGAAATATAGATACATAGTCTGTTGTTTACATCAGATTTCGCATGAAGGTCTTATCGCCTACAATCTGAGGACTGTTTGCGTCGTAACACACTGTATATAAGATTACTCCGGGTTCCAATAACCAATCGTTAAAACTTTGTTTTTAAAAGTAGGTGGGAGTATAATCCATAATATCCAAATAGCGCTGTTATTTCCGTGAGACATGATAACAGCACAGAGGGTCTCATTCAAGTGACTGCTCTATGCTCTCTAGCTACCTGGTGGGTGGAGACCTTCGAGTGGGGTGGTGGGCGGGAAAATTCAAACTGAATGTGACGAAACGGTTTGTTACGTCACAACGGAGCTGAGTTTTAACTGGCGCAATCTGAGACTCAAGGCAGAGGACATTCAGAAACCTGTATCTCACTCAAAACAGCATGGATGGATTTTTTTCCAAGTTTGTATGCGTGTGGGAGCATCAGAGACACAAAATAACACCCCAAAACCCAGAAAAAGTGAGTTTTTCATAATATGGGCACTTTAAGACACGTTATTATAACTGAAAGTCTTGTAGCAATTTTTTTTAAAGTTAAGTTATTAAGTTAGTAATTAATAAATGTTTTTGTAAAAAAAAAGAGAATTGGGATCTCAATTCCTATGGAGAAAAATCATGATTCACATTTAAGCATGAATCGTGCAGCCCTAAGCATAGTCAAAGTCAATGGTGATCAATCTGCCACATGCATAAATCTAATCATAAATAAAAAAGAGAATTTTTGTGTTTCTTTAAGAAGAGAAGACTGATTCCTGTTCTGAGAGTGAAATAACGTCCTCAACATCAAAAGAGCGACGGACAGCCCAAACTCTTTCCTGCATCATCTGTGGAAAGACATTCAGCTCACAGAGACATTTAAAGAGACATAAGAGAAAACACACAGAACAGAAACTCTTCACCTGCACCAGATGTAAGATCAGCTTTACTACCTTACAAGAGAAAAAACTTCATCATTCAAAAGAGCACAGAGAGAAGAAGAAGAAGCAGCAGTTTCACTGTGAGCAGTGTGGGATGAATTTTGACGTCTTATCTCAGCTGAAAGCTCACATTAGGACACACCATGGTAAAAAGCCTTTCCATTGCACTGAATGCGACAAAAGTTTCAGCACCAAACATTGGCTTGGTGTTCATCAGAGAATTCACACAGGAGAAAAACCATACGAGTGTCCTCACTGTAAGATGAGATTCAACCACAAACCTTATCTAAAGAGGCATGTGTTCCAATGAGAGACCGTATCAGTGCAGCGAATGTGGAAAAACTTTTAAGTGTTTAGGTACTTTGAATAAACACAGAGAAACCCACACTGAGAAACTATATCAATGTTCACACTGTGATAAACGTGTCAATCAGAAATATCAGCTGATAGTCCACGAGAGAGTTCACACCGGAGAGAAACCTTACCTCTGCTCTTACTGTGGTAAAGGATTTGCTGATTCAAGTTCTTTAAGAGTTCATCTGAGAGTTCACACTGGAGAGAAACCTCATCACTGTAATGTTTGTGGGAAGAGTTTTAGACGGGGTGAACATTTAATGAATCATCAGACAACTCATACAGGTGAAAAACCTTACAAATGCTCTCAGTGTGAGAAGACGTTTGCTCGATCAAATGTCCTGAAGATCCTTCAGCGAGTTCATACTGGAGAGAAACCTTACCAGTGCTCCATCTGTGGGGGGAGAATTGCTTATTTAGACCGTTTTCACGCTCATCAGAACATACATGCCAAAGAACAAACTCCACAAAAATAATCATAGTGTCTTCACAAGCTCCCTTTACCAGTAAGTTGCTTTCATGGTAATTTGCAATGTATGATAGGGATATTTCATTTAAACAATAATAAATTGTGCTATTAATAAAGGGTCGCAGGGATAAAGTATTTTTAGGCCAACTTGGAAGTTACAAGTTCAGAGTACTCTCAACTTTTTTGGAAACCAATTACCCAAAGATTTCGAGTTGGTTTACTTCAGTATTATTTAAAGGGGACATTTCACAAGACTTTTAAGATGTAAAATTAAAAAAAGTGTTCCCAGAGTACGTATGTGAGGTTTTAGCTCAAAATATCATTTGTATGATTTATTATAGCATGTTAAAATTGCTACTTTGTAGGTGTGATAAAAAATTTGCTGATTATGGGTGTGTCCAATTAAATGCAAATGAGTTGATGAAATGCAAACACTGATCGCCATAATGGTGGTTTGTTGAAAATTATTGTATTGTGCTGTTTTTTTAGCTCTTAGCATTAAATAGCACTGCCGTGGTTGGATATAAGTGCAGTTTAAGGGTTGGTATTATTATAATAAGAGCCAAATTTCAACAACCTATTTTTTCACATGCTTGCAGAGAATGGTTTACTAAAACAAAGTTACTGGGTTGATCTTTTTACGTTTTTAAGATTGATAGAAGCAATGGGGACCCAAATATAGCACTTAAACATGGTTAAAGTAAATAATATTTATAAATTACAGTTAATCCAAACTTAATATATTTCATTGTATTTGAAGGAAAACACCACCGCTTTTCAATATTTGACTATGTTGTTACCTCAACTTTGACAAATTAATACATCCCTACCTTTTTTCAAGCATACACTTAATCTTTGTACAGTGGGTTGTGAATGTGTTAGCATTTAGCCTAGCCCCATTCATTCTTTAGGATCCAAACAGAGATGAATTTAGAAGCCACCAAACACTTCCATGTTTTCCCTATTAAAGACTGTTAGATGAGTAGGTACACGAGTAAGTATGGTGGCACAAAATAAAACGTGGCGATTTTTTAAGCGTTTAAAAATGAGAACTATATTGTATGGCGGAAGAGCACTTAGTTTGCAGCACTATGATCTCGGGCGCAATAATATTGACGGAAGTTTGAGCGAGAGGGGGAGTAGTCAGGAGTGAGGATGTTACTGTGCGCCGAGGTCGAAGTTTTTATCCTTTTAAAAAATGGCCACGTTTTATTTTATGCCACCATACTTACTCGTGTAACTACTCATGTAACAGTCCTTAAATAGGGAAAACATGGAAGTGTTTGGTGGCTTCTAAATTCATCCCTGTTTGGATCCTAAGGAATGAATGGGGCTAGGCTAAATGCTAACACATTCACAACGCACTGTACAAAGATTTAGTGCACACATTTAGAAAGATAGGTATGTATTATCTTGTCTAAGTTGAGGTAAGAACATAGTAAAATATTGAAGAACTGTGGTGTTTTCCTTTAATATTTAAGTACACTATACTTTAAAGGGGCCATGACATGAAAATCTGACTTTTTCCATGTTTAAGTGCTATGATTGGGTCCCTAGTGATGCTATCAACCTAGAAAATTTGAAAAAGATCAACCCAGTAACTTAGTTTTGGTAAACCATTCTCGACAAGCACATGAAAAAATAGGTCGTTGAAATTTGGCTCTCCTTATGATGTCATAAGGAGCTCTTATTATAATAATCCAACCCCTTAATCCAACCACAGCACTGCCATTTAGTGCAGAGAGAAAATAATTCACAGAACAATTGAGTTTCAATTTCAACAAACCACCATCATTGTGATCAGTGTTTGCACTTGATCTGCACATGTGCATTTTAGAGGACACACCCAAAACGGCACATTTTTGCACACACCTACAAAGTGGCAATTTTAACATGCTATAATAAATTATTTATATGGTATTTTGAGCTAAAACTTCACACATGTGCTCTGGGGACACCAAAGATGTATTTGACATCTTAAAAAAGTCCTGTGACATGGGCCCTTTAAACTAATGTTTTACCTTAGTAGTTTGCCAAACTCTTTCTTAGATTAACTGGCAGAATTAATGCCATAAACCTCATCACAACCTGAAGTTATAAATGAATAATAAATAAAAATGTTTAAGTTAGCTAGGTTGTTTGACTGATTTTATTTGAGTTTGTGGAACTTAGTGAAATCGATGAACACATAAAACTTTTAAGTTGAATAAAAAAATTTCACTGGTTTAAGTACAGTTCACTCATTAAATGATGTATGGGGCATATGAAACTTGTGGATATATTAATGAAACGCATACATACCAGTTACTGTTATATTAGGTACAAAATTATAAAATTCTCAACCCCATCTCATAGTAATTCAGAGTCTGTTACGAATTTGTATGAATTTGGATGTTTTGTACAATCTACTTTGTATGAATTCATACAAATTAGCCACCTCGTATAAATATGTATACGAAATGCCGTGACATCTGGTTAAAGTCAGACTAAATTTGACTTTTTCCATGTTTAAGTGCTATAATTGGGTCTCCAGTGCTTCTATCAACCTAGACAATGTGAAAAAGATCAACCCAGTAACTTAGTTTTGGTAAACCATTCTCTGCAAGCATGTGAAAAAATAGGTCATTGAAATTTGGCTTCCCCTGTGATGTCAGAAGGGGATAATACCGCCCCTTAAACTGCACTATCCAACCATGACACTGCCATTTAGTGCAGAGATCAGCTCATTTGCATTTTAAAGGAGCACATTTTGCTCACACCTACAAAGTGATAAAATTCTATTCCCAAAATAGGAAATATCCCAGTATATCGCCAGGCTTACAGCACCGCAGCATACCGTATAGTATCGCAATGTTGCCGGTGTATTGTGACACCTAATGTATCGCCAGATTCTTGCTGATACACATCCCTAATAGTAATAACAATAATTTGTTCACCTTGTGGGGACATTTCTTGGTTCTCATGAGAGAATGAGCTCATGAATCAAACAGAATATTTTTTTAGTCTTAAACGGCATTAAGTTTTCTGTGAGGCTTAGATTTAGGGAAAGGGGATAAAATATACAGTTTGTACAGTGTGGTAGAAAAAATTTTTCATGCATGTGTGCTTATCAGCATTTTACAAAAGCTTTGAACACAACTGACCAGTCACAATTCAGAGTCAAAAATATTCTTCATATAATAGATAATCTGTCATGAATCTTCAACATTTGTTACTATGGTAAAACCACGGTTTGCTGAGAAATGTTTAGTTTATTCTTCCCATAACACCTCCGTGTTGTCTAAAATTGGTCAAAACTGAGCCCATGGGAGCTAAGATTTGGGGAAAATCTTCTTGTATCAAGAGACCACAGAGACTCAACCGTTGCCAACACAGGGAACAAGATTAGGATTTCACCAGACTTGTTAGCATTGAAAGTGTTTGCTTTTTACTTTCTTCGCCAATTACTTCCTGCGACTTGATTGGTCCCTGTGTCACAGCGAAGATGGATGGGTCGTGCAAACAAACCAAGAACAAAGTGATATCAGAAATGCACTGTGGGACTGAGTCCAGCTCTTCCAGGCCACAGCAGGACTGTCTACACTGATTTATAAGGGGAGGAGTAATAAACGTTCGTTTAAACAGCCCAGCCAGACAACAGACTTCACAGCGCTATCTTCTCAAGCATGACACTTGGCTTAAAGTAACAAGGCTCATATAGGGGTAATTGTATCATGCTCTTCTGAGGCCCAGGGCCACGTTTAAGGGTCATAAATCAACCATCGGCCTCCTTTTGACACCACTATCAAGGGGTTGCTGTGTACTCCAAATAAAGCAGCGAAACGTCATTAACTTGAATGGAGATGTTCTTGCTGTCTTGTTCAAAAGTGAATGTAGAAGAATGACTCAAGTTGGGCTTACCAGTGAAGAACATAGAGTATCAATCTTGTCATGTGTCTATACATATTAAGGCTTATTCAATCAATTTGCATATATTTGCCAGATATACATTTCTTTTACCAGTGTTCTCTGGGTTCAAACCCATGACATTTGCATTGCTAATTTAATGCTTTACCAGTTGAGTTTAGCAAAAAGTCTTAAGTGTCTAAAAGAGTATCGTGTTGGAGAACTGTGAGGCACGAAAGAACAACATAGTTTTTCTGATAGCTAATGCCAAAACTGTACAGAAATGTAGCATCATCTCACTTTGCAAAACACAAAAGTGAAAGATTTGCCTTTAAGGCGAGAATCCTTTTCACCTTTCTTATATAAAAAGACAACCGTGCAATTGATAAGTCGAATCACGGCTAAGACAACAAACTCTGCCGGAGTCAATTCAGGCCAGTCACTTCAGCTATTCGGCAGAGCTTAGGAGAGCAGAAATAAAGAGCCTCCGTGGGGTCACGCATTCAAAGAGGGTCCCTCCTTAAGACTCATGGGTAAAAATCTCCTAAGCCTATTTAGTTTCCAAACAGCACTGTCTCCCCCTCAGTCTCACAGCAGGCCTGCGGTATCCAAACATGTCTTCATTTACTCACTGTGTGTTAGTGTGTTCGAGAAATTCCCCGTTGAATGGGACGTCTCAAATACGCCATTATTATCGCTTCGTCAACTCCCATTCAGCGTTCCGCCGACCTCTCACCCTGGGCTATGGCAACAGTGAGAAAAATGTCCGTCTTGATTGACAGGACTGAGAAAAGCTGACCCCTTCCCTCTCCTCCAATAGGCATTTCAAACACTTTTGGGGAACAATGAGGGTGTGGGTGTAATGGATCAATGAGGGGATGATGACTGTCAAAAGAACACATACTCCTCACACAAACCTGATTATCTCAGCGTGACGGAGGCCAGGGGGGATCCGCGGAGAGGTCGCCCCCCCTGCCGGGCACCTCCGATTGGGCTATCGTGGAACACGAGCACCAGGCTGTCAGGCCTTGCCCTCTCCCATCCAGCAGGGGCCTTTACCAAATCTATTCATACGAGCAGAGGCGACACTCCGTCCGCTGCAGATCGGTTATGTAGGGGGATGGAGGACGCAGGCATTGTTGGGCACAAGTAGTGAAAGGATCCACCGTCCCGCATACCTCGGTAACCAACACTTCCTTTAAAAAGGGCACTCATGGGCTCCCCTGAAATCTCTTTATGGGCCCACTGGTGAATGTGAAGGAAAGGATCAGAGACAGAAAAGAGCAACAGGAGATAAAGCTCCAGCTAATCTGCTTTCATTTGGGCTTTGGGAGCAGCAGTGGATGTTTGTCCTTAGTGCACTTCTGTTTCCAGGGCAGACATACAGTATTAGAGGCCTGCAAATTAGTCATGGGGATGAATGCATGTAGATTGGATGTTTAGGCTTCTTTTCACATACTTTCAAAAGGGGGAGATCTGTTATCGCAAAATCCTAATCTCAAGACACGGGTTCGAGCGTATTAAGCATAAGACGTGTATGAGTGATCTTGCGTGACAGGCAAGGCCCCTTGGAAAACAACACAATGCTTATTAAAATGACTTTCACCTCCCAGTTGGGTTTGATATCTTTTTAATTTCAATGTTGGAATACTTTCTTGTATGTGATGCTGAATATGCAAAGACAATGTTGTTGAATATGCTGAAACGTAAGCATGGTTGGGAGTAACGCATTACAAAAGTAATGCAATTACAGTAATATATTACTTTTTGCTGTAACGCAGTCATATAATGCATCACTAATAAAATGTTGGTATAACTAAAATAATATTTGTTGCACGGGCGTTACAACAATGCATTTTAAAATTCTGTGTTATTTTTAAGAATTGACCAATGCTGCAAAACCAGCCCAGCGCCACAGGAAAAAGCTGCGGGTAAAAAAGTATGTCTGTTTCCGGTTGCTGTAAGTAGCATGTTGATTTTTACTTTAATTTTGTCTTGAACTGTGACTTGGCACGGTGCACGTCAAATTTATAATAGGAACATATCTTAATGGAGTGTAGGCTAAACACCAAACGCGAATTCAACGACTAGCGTGAGTAGATTACTAAATCAATGCAAAGACGCGAACTCGCACGCAACTTATCTTAATGGGGTGTAGACTAAACATCAAAACGTGAATTCAACGACTAGTGTGAGTAGATTACTTAATCAATGCAAAGATGCAAACTCGCGCAACACGATGTGAATCAGTCCCTTAGCCAAAGTTCGCATATTTATGCGGGGGATGCATTTTTTTAATACGCCGCACAAATCCGCAGCATAAATTGCGGATTTCCATGCAAAAAATATGCAGGGCTTGCATGATTTCATAATCCCCGCATTTTTGAAGGAAAAATCACATATATCTTAGAAGAAAGTTGAAAATTTTTGCATTTTCCCGCAATTTCATCACATAAAATTGCATAAATATCCCGCATATTCTATTGCAAGATCAAGGATTTTTGCCCGCAACAAACACAACAAAATCTGCATTTTTCTGGAAGGACTGGTGAATGATGCGAATTGGGCGACACGATTGTCGCGAAGAAACACACTATCCCCCTAAAACGCATCTTTGCACAAGTTGCGCAAAATTTGGCATGACACGAAGTTAAATCCCACGAGTAATCTAGAGCGAGGAACGGGATGCTTTGCATTTGGTGTGTACACAGGCACACCACGGCGCAGCTGTGTCAAGCATTGTCTGAAGTGGTTGTTGCAGTGTTGACGCGGACCACACAAATGCCTGTGATCTCATTCGCCTAATTCTTTTTACACTGCAAGTCAAAGCAACAGAAATCGAGTTTCTATTGTCTCTATCATTTGGTAAATAAGCATGTGATTTGGCACGCACATTGTGTAGTGTTACTAGTTGGGTTTCCATCCAGAAAAACAAAACAAAAATGTGAATTTGGTGCACTTCCATCAAGTTGTTCAAGCGAATGACCGTGGTATTGGTAACCTAGTAACCAACAGTTCATAAAACAAGTCATGTTTTACTGCATGTAGTCACGATGGGGCAAGTTATTCATTTATTAGCAGTGCAGCTTTATATTGCCTGAATATGCTGTGCACAGAAGAAGGAATGCAGCATTTTTGATGCAGGCACTAGCAGCACGGGCATTAAGATGACGTCGAGCCCATATATGGTCAACGTTTCCATCGCTTGTTTTTGCAATACTTCAAAATGCGCATAAACTCATGGTGATGGAAACTCTTTCTTGCAATTAATTGTGGGTAATATCAGATGATAGAGTGTGCATGGATCTGTACTTTGAAATGTCTCCAGAAAGAGTCAAGCACATGGCTACCTTAAAGGTCAATATATACTACGTTTTGAGACATACTACTTCTAATTTCAAATACTATTTAGAATGGATAGTATATCCAAGCTGGGATGCATATCACACTCAAATACCTCTGTCACAGACTAAATCTCTTCAGCTGAACTTCACAGAGGTTTCTAGCAGTGCTCTTCTCTTCTCGTTCACCTCTGAGACTGACAGCCCGAGGCTTCGCCACTCGCAAACATTATTCCACCATAATTAAAAGTCTAGGGTCTTCCGGGATACCCCCTCATCCTGTAACATGACATCACTATCATCACAGTTATGATTAGATTCAATCCTCATCAAGAGGATTCACAAGAAAAGAGGTTCGGTTAAACATGCAACCTTATAGATTCAAGCAATAGTAAAGTCATTGACTGCTCCCATCTGCTGAAACTGACCCGCAGTTTGATTGACAGCAGGGCTGACTCCTTATGGACAGGGATTGACTGGTTTTGTCTGCCTTTGAAAATGGCTGTGTGCGACCATAGCTGTGACTGGCAGGTGGCTGTTCTGAGTAGATACAGTACAAGTTTCCTTTGCAGGGGGTTGAGGGGACCGGGATTGGCCATATCATCAATTACAGGAATGATTGACAGGTGACGTGTGAGTGTGTACTCTGCTCCAGATGTAGGTGCTCCCAGCTAAATTAGAGAGGGAATAATCAATCAGTGTCAACATCAGCTTTGCTTTATGTAAAACATAATTCAGGGATTAACCGGCACCATACTATACATGCATAGCATAAAATTCTGTATTAGAGATTTACTGTTAGTCAATGAAAAGAACATAAAGGGGGACCCTTTACAATTCATTCAGGACTTTATTGCTTCATTCCCCTAAAATGTACAGTATCATTAGGGTTAATTACATTATTAATCTTTATTAAAGGTCCCATATCATGAAAATCTGACTTTTCCAGTACTATAACTGAGTACCAGTGCTTCAACCTAGAAAAAGTGCAAAAGATCAACCCGGTAACTTAGTTTTGGTAAACCATTCTATGCAAACATGTGAAAAATAGGTAATTGAAATTTGGCTCCCCTTATGATGTCATAAGGGGATCTTATTACAATAATACCACCCCTAGTCTTCACTCTCCAACCCCGGCACTGCTATTTAGTGCAGAGAGAGAGAGAGAGAGAGAGAGAAAATAATTGACATCATTAAGTTAAAATTTTTAACAAACTGCCATTATGGCGATCAGTGTTTGCATTTCATCAGCTCATTTGCATTTTAAAGGACACACCCCATAACGGCACATTTTTGCCTGCACATACAAAGTGTCAATTTTAACATGTTATAATAAATTATTGGTATTTTGAGCTAAAACTTCACATATGTACTCTGGGGACACCAAATATTTATTTGACATCTTAAAAAATTATTGTGACATGGCACCTTTAATATTTTTTCATATAGTATAATAATAAACTATATAATAATAATAATAAACTATGTTACATTTTAACCTTTTCATTTTATTAAGCAGCTTTGTGAGGTCTCATCATGACATTTTTTTAAACATTATTGAATTTGAAGGAGCTCACATCCATTCTAAACTCTGATTGGCTGCTTTTTCTTCATTATCTGCTTAATTTAGTAATTTATTTAAACTTATTTTTTTATTTTTTTATAAAATGTTTGTTTTGTAATGAAATAAATTATTACATTGGCGCACAATTATACTGTTCTACATAATATTTTCAAATATTTAGACATATGCCTTTACATCAAAAGGTTTGTATGTTCATATTTCAGTATACTTAAAAAAAAAATGCTGGGTTATTTTTTAACCCAGCATTGGCTCAAACGCCCAGCTGTTTGGTTAACTTAACCCAGGGAATGTTTATAGCCTATTTGAACCAACAATGGGTTAAAAATAACCCAGATTTTTTTATGAGTGTATAGCTCTGCTTTAACCAATGAATAACTTGTCATCTGTTATTAGTATAAATGAGACCGAAATCCTGAATGGTGTCGTCCTGTATAAGCCGATGTCAATGTGGAGATATAACAGATGAGTTGATCCACTGAGGTAAGCACCAGACCTCCACCATGTGGTTACATTTTGAGATGCTCTATTGACATCTCACTTTATCACTATACAGATAATTTCCACTACACTAGATAAACTAGATGTCTGGATACATTAGGTTATAGCTTAAATGTAACCCACATAACGTTATGGCCGTTTCTCAATCCGGAAGCTGCAGCCTTCGGATTGAGAAACGGCCATAAACGTTATGTGGGTTATGCCTACGTCATAAAGACTGTCTTATTTCAGAATATTAACAATTATAAAGTTGACTATAAATCTCAGTTAATTGTAAATTGTTGTAATATGCTTTTGACTTGCGAATGTAATGCTCAGTTAACTAACATAAACCAGGCTTGATGACGTATGCAGCCTGCATATGCGACCTCCAGAGGATGAAGCCTTTGAATGTCTCTAAAATGTTTGTGTTTCTATAAAGTTCTGTCTTACGTATAACACAGTTTCGTGTGCTGGTACATCAATGCACCTAAACAATACTGTCAATTTAATTATCACTAGTAGCAAATCCAGTTGTTTGAAGACGCGATATACAAATTGAAATAATAGACACTATGCATTCCCCTGGTTGACAGATAGAGGGCAGCCTTGTGACAAGAACAGTCAAGCTGTGTGCAATTCTACCGTCTACTGTAAAACGGTATAAATAAATAACTTATTTACAATACATGACATTTACACATTCATCATTTATAAATGCTTGAATTTATTATAGACAGGAAATACAAACACACTCCCACACACACCTAAACAATTAGCAAATATGGCCAATAATTACAAGAATTGAAATATAATGTACATTAATACAAATAAAGGTTCGTAAAAGGTTCTGTGTGGTTGCATAAAGGACATTTAACAATCACTTTCTATTTAATAGGTTTAACAAGTTATAAAAGATAACAAATGGTTCTTCTATGGCATAACTGTGAGGAACCCAAAGTTTAATTTTAAGGGTGTATATTCCTTGAAACATGAATGCCTTTTTATCTTTTACAATAACAGTATTTTTATTTCAGCTAAAAAAAAATGTATCTCATCAAAACACACATATGTCGCAGACGCCCTGCAGTGGCTGCCATTTAAACAGTGTAAATAATTGAGGAATAGCATTTGCCGTCATGCCCTGCATGAGATGTGTCTATAAAAGAGCATCAGATCTTCTCTTTGAGAGGAGGAGTCTGATGTCACAACACACTGAGATCTCCACACCATCTAATCGATGCAGAAGTCAATGACTGGCCCTTTTCAAGCTGTTTGCAATATGTGCTTCCTTTACATCCTGAGAGTAAATTGTTTATGCGTGTAATCCTCATAACACTTTAAATGAAATGAAGTCATACTAAGAGTTAGTTTAAACAATAAATCTTTAACCTAAATTGAAGTACTTAGCTGTTAGTCTATGCATATAAATCTGTTCCTGCAGCCCAGTTAGCAGTGCTCATGGGTTTGATTTCCAGTGAATATGCATATAGCTTGAATGCATACATGCAATGTTAATGTTATGAGTAGCAAAGATATTTAGAATGAATAAATGGTTCAACTTTTCAACTTGTTTTTCTCCCTAGTTAATTGCTTCATGTCGGTAGAGTCCGTTTCAACGTATCACACCTTGCAGCTATTTCTGGCGCTACGTCATGTTAGCTTAACCTTGCCAAGACGCCCTGCAGCTAAGCTTGCTGTTGAAACAAAACAGAATTAGGTTACAAATGTCTAACAGAGACGTGTGGGCAAACCGATACAGCAGACGCCGACGGATTAAGGCCTGTTTTCATTTAATCAGGTTTTTAATAAAGTGCTGAATGTTCGGATTTTGTCACGAACAAACCAGCCTTGTACGGATGTTTGTCCGGGAAAGCCGCTCACCTATGCCCGGGTGAAATAACTTCCTCTCCCATGATCCTCTCTGCTGAGACTCACACGCTGCAGGATTATGGCATAATCAATCACTGCAGCGCACTGCCCACCATTACCACAACAAAGTGCTGTTAATAATCCTAAAGCTGTTGGAGATTTTTCACTTCTTAACTTTTTTATGGATACAAAACTTTGTTCTTCTTAAAATGGTCGTATAAGCCCTCCAGTCTCTAAACCAGAAACACATTTGAAATGTTTTCCAAACAATTATTTTTGAAAATGATTCATCTTTGGCCATCATGAAGAGGTAATAGTGTTGTGTGAATATTTTAGAGGACTTTAAAAGGCTCAGTGAAACAGGTTTTGTAATTGAATGTGTGAAGACTTCAGAAGGCGTTTCCTTGCCTGTAAGAGGATGACAGAGGAGAGTAAAAGCCTATTGAAGTTTGAGTGAAACCTACTGTACGATTAAAAAATATTATATATAAACACACACACACACACACATTTGTTTATCTATATGTGGGTTAACACAACGCAGCATTTTGGATGAAACAACCCAGCTTAGATAAAATTTCAACCCAACAGGCTGAGTTTGTCTTGATCTCACAAGAATTTGAACATATTTTATGATTTAGCTAATTCGAATAAATTTGTACAAAGTTAATCATGCAAAAAACGTACGATTATCATAAAGAAACAACACCCTGTCCCTAGCCAAAATACCCAATTGTTTTTTGAAAAATTAGGGCTGTTAAAAGATTAATTAAGATTTATCGCATACAAAATAAAAGTTTGTTTTTTCCATAATATATGTGTGTGCATTGTGTGTAATTATTTTGCATATATAAATACATTAACATATATGCATTAATATATATATATATATATATATATATATATATATATAATTATACACAATAAACACAAATATATTATGCTAACTCAAAGTTTTATTTTGTATCCGATTAATCGCGATTAATCTTTTGACAGCCTTAAAATCTATTTTTTTAAATATACATAAATAACTTAATAACCAAATTTATACATGTATGTGTGTATTTATATATACATAATAATTACACACAATACACACACAAATATATTATGCAAATCTCATAGTTTTATTTTGTATCCGATTAATCACGATTAATCTTTTGACAGCCGTAATATAATTTTTTTAAATATACATAAAATCGTAATAACTTAATTTATACATGTATGTGTGTATATATTTATACATAATAATTACACACAATACACACACAAATATATTATGAAAACTCAAAGTTTTATTTTGTATCCGATTAATCGTGATTAATCTTTTGACAGCCGTAATATACTTTTTTTAAATATACATAAAAACCGTAATAACTTAATTTATACATGTATGTGTGTATTTATATACACATAATAATTACACGCAATAAACACATAAATATATTATGCAAACTCAACGTTTTATTTTGTATCCGATTAATCGCGATTAATCTTTTGACAGCCCTTATATAATTTTTTTAAAATATACATAAATAACTTAATATCTTAATTCATACATCTATGTGTGTATTTATATAATTACACACAATAAACAAACAAATATATTATGCAAACACAAACTTTTATTTTGTATGCGATTGACAACCCTACTAAATATACATGACTATAACCTTGTTAATATGTAAATGCAAACAAGTTTTGTTGTTTATTTTTGTAAATAATAATTAAATAAATGTTTTATTTTAAATCGAATGTTTCAAAAGCAACCCGACAGTACAAACTTGAATTGTTGAGGCAAACTTCAGGATGTGTTACAGCACTAAATAACCTGTAGATTGATCAGTACTGTAACACATGAAACACAACGCATTATAAAAAAATGACCGGTATTCACTTATTATGGTTGAAAACAGCTTTCTGGACCTACACGCGCAAAACAATGACAAAATAACACAATATTTGTCAGCTTTGTCGAGGGTTGCGTGTTAAAGATGCTGTCATAGTTTAAAATGCAAATGTAGTCAGGGCTCGTAAATCGCTTTGTTACTTTCGTCCCGCGCTACTTTCACCCCTACACAGTATATCTAGGCAAACAGGTGTCATGGATGTTACTAATGCGTTTTTTAGCATAGCTAGTTTAATAGCATATACGTTTATTCATGTGGACAGATGAGCAGAAGATGTTTTGCTAAATGTCATCACATATGGCTCTTGCTCCCTCCGGACCGTCTTGTCACGCAGTCAAGACTCTTCCATGATGTCTGCACAGAGACATACTTTATCAACCAGTCATCAATCTTTCATCTGCCCCTTATTTATAATTAATGCCTTTACACAGCAGTTGGTTGTGGGGTTCATACAGGTGTGTGTGCGCGTGCGCTTAGGTAAGACAAACAACAAGGCTATGTGGCTAGTTGTGTCGATATCGATGTTCACAAAGCCACTCCGGCAGAAACCGACGTGCTCCCCGACTTCTGCTGGAGGAATAAATACAGTCAGCTTCCTCGAATACATTACACAGGAAATAAGAGGAGACCTCTGCTCTCTCTCGGACTTCAGATGTCTTTGTGACTCTAATGGAGGAGCTTTCCTCTGATATGATTGAAGACAGAAGAGCTCTCCTGGCGCACCTCTACCCAACCCCCCAGGCCAGCATCTCAAAGGGAAGGAATAGATTATCCCCCTCGCTGAACCCCACCAACCTCAGACAGCCAGTGCAGGACATTATTATGTCAAAATATGGCATCACTTAATTTCCATGGCAACCCCTATGTCAGTAGATCTCTGCGCTGCATGGCAGAATTTCAACATCCTTTGGCATTAAATATATAGGGACGATTTTATTACCAGCTGACTCCATGAGTCATCATCAAGGTTGTGCATTTTACCTTGTTTGTTGTTGGTGAAGGTAACTGTTTGTTGTATTGTAGAGAAGAGTATTGCACAGACATCGCTTCAATCCCAGTGGGGTCAGGGCAGAGTGATTGACACAGGGATGTGTATTATTTTCACATGAGTGGATTTGCTGTGGAGGGAAGGGATGAGGAATAATGCATAAGAGCCCTTTAATCTGGTTAGGCTAATCTCAGTCCCCGCTGCCGAGCTCAGAGACACAGAGAGGGATGCTGGAGGAGATGCTTATATGAGCGCTCAGGGAAGGGATTGTCAGATTCAGACCCTCAGGTTATATGACACATGAATCTGAATCAATGCGACTTTGATTCCTTTTCACAGACTGCGTGACTGTGTGTTTTCATATGAACAAAGATCTGACGTCATTAAGAAAGACATGTGAAGGAAAAAGTTCAAGTTTTCTTAGCTGGTTTGAGTTTGTAAATCCAACAAAACTTATTAAGGTCCAGGACTCCATATGTTTCACTTCAAATCAAAAGATAGTTTGTTTAAAGAAAACAATATCAGTCAAAATGTTCCCATTATAGAAAATACAAAAAACAATCTTATTATTGTAATGCACATTTATTAAGTATTTTTTTTTACATTTTTATAGCAGCGTAAAGCTCATGTGTTTGATCCCCACGCATTGCACTATTGGGAAAAAGGGTTAAAATCTTACAATGAACAATACTTCTACAGCATTTGTTATACTTCATGTTCATTTCTGCATTTAATGCATTATTAAAATCAATGCACAATGGACAAACGTAAACAATTGTATTGGCATTAACTACAATTAACAAAGATCATAAATGCTGAGAATATTACTCATTGATAATGAGTTCATGTTAACAAATGAATTTACTTATAAATACAACCATATTTTAACAAATTTAGTTAACGAAATTTATACGAAAATTACCACACTTAAAAAATGCAGCATTTTTGTCAAATCAACATACATTTTTATGTTACTTTAACTTAACTTATATAAACAAGTTGAAATTGTTTAATTTAATTTGTTATGTCAACTTTTAAAGGCAACACTTAAAGACCCCATGAAATGGAAGTGATGTATATCGTTGGGTCATGTTGTTATTTGCTAATCGCTGCGATATTTTCTCGGACCTCGCCCACATGCCACACTGTAAAAATACTTTACTGCCTTATAATTTTTTGTTAAATCAACTCATTGAGTGACAACTGAGATGAGTTGTCACAACTTATAAAATACAGTTGAGAAAAGTCAACATAATTTTATAAGTTATAACAACTCACCTGTAGTTATAACAACTCATCTCTAGTCAAGATAAATAATAGTAAGTTGAAATGACTTGTAAATCTGAGTTGATTCAACAACAAATTTTAAGGCAGCAAAGTATTTTTTACAGTGCATACAATATGACCGGAAGTAAAGAGAGATTGTTTGGAGGACATTTGTCTTTTAAAGATTATGAGGGCACATGAATTTTTACAAAATAATGAAGCTCACAGTTTAGTAATTTGTAAGAAATAAAATTTCAATTTCATTGTGACTATAAAATAGTAGGTTGAATTGACTTGCAAAACCAACTTAATTTTATAATAAGTTAATTTATAATAAATTAATTTTATGCTGCATTTTTTTACAGTAGTAAAAATTTGATTTTTAAAATTCAAAATACAATATATATATATTTTTTTTACATTTTTTGGGGGATATACACGTGTTTTTGTGATATTCACCTACAGAACAATATAAAAAATGCAGCATGAATTTTAAACAACCTGGTTATGCAAGTCAATTCAACCTACACTGTAAAATATATATATATTTTACTACATTAAAATATATTTTTACTTTAACTTAAAAATTAAGTTAAACAATTTCAACTTGAATTTATAAGTTATGTCAACTTTTCATAAGCCAGGTGGAATTGACTTGCAAAACCAAATTGTTTTAACTCCATGTTGCATTTCCGTTACATTGTATTTTAAGCTTTGACCTGTGATAAGTTTGACATAACTTATAAAAACAAGTTAAAATTGTTTAACTTAATTTGTAACATAAGAATATACATTGATTCGATATCATATTTACAGTGTATGTGGTAGGTCTGTGCTTTATATTCAAGATTTGAACCAAATTAAAACTATGGCTAAGTGAATTTGTAATGAAATTGAGTCGTTCTCTGCCTGTCAGGTTAAATAAGACCCATCATTGCCTTTCCACAGACAAATACAGTAAAATGGAGTTCATATCTGCATCCATATTTACCATACAGATATGGAAATGAATATCAGGAAAGACAGATTGAAAAGAGTTTGACTTGGAAATGAGAGTGAGATTTTTCATTACCGTCACAGAGAACCTCATGTGAGTCTGCCTCCATCATTTGAATGTGATTGGTTATGCACTGAGGGAAAAAAGCACATTAGGTATGGAGCTTTCTCTTATTTTTTTACTTCTCCTGAAGTCTGAACCTTACGTTTTTGACAAAGAAGCGATACGCACATACACACAGTGCTGTGTTAGTGTCAATGTTGTGTAAATAAAACAATTTCCCAAAACTTCAAAAGAGATATTTATTACTCTTGACTGTGAATGGTTAGAGCTACTGGTTTTACTAAAGATGAGCTCTCGTGTCAATTCCTCTGGTTATGGTTAGTTTGTCACAGCCTTTTAATTTAATATAAGAGGCAATTAAAATTGGCCCGGAGACATGAAGGTCAAATGGTAACCAACAGGGTCGTTGCCATGGCAATTATGAACAGCTGGTCGTCCTTAATGCAAAATGAAAACCAACGTAATTGCAAATCTTATTTGATTATCAAAGTCAAATTGATAGTCTGACGGTACTCTGTGGTTTTATGCACGCTAAATCATAACAAAAGAAAAGGTCATGTACAAAATAAAACATTTGTAACCACAAAGACATAAACTCACTTTAACCCCTACTAAATCTTTACTGAAGGTAAAAAAAGCAAACTCAGGTACACAAATATTCGGTTGGCAGTGATAGTAGGGAGGCATGGGCATCAGAATGGCCATGAGCCACAATGTTGATATGCCACACCACACTCTTTAGCATCTGTGTCTGCTAATGAGCTGATTTCTGTCCTGTTTCATCTAATCTCCCAGGATAGACCATTAGCATCTCCAAAACGATAAAGCGAGAGAAAGAGATGGAGTGAGAGAGACTACTTTAGCTATATTAAAAGCAATAGTCTGCTATTGATGGGCACAGCCAATGGCAGGGTACCACCAACCCTCTCCCATCCAAAAGCCTGTGCTAATAGGTCCCTTATGGCGGCAGTATGGCAACAAGGCAGACGAGGAGGCGAGAGGTTAATTTGGTCCTGCCCAGGTGAACAGACCAGTCAACCCTCGCACATTTGTCTCCCCTCCTCTCTACTCCAAACACTTAATGATTATTAACATGCTTCAAATGCTTAAGAAGCACTGGGAGTCTCTCTCTCTATTGCTCTCTCGCTCGCTCTCTCTCTCTCTCTCTCTCTCTGGCGCACTGAAGCGCGAAGGGAAATCATTATGCTAATGAGCCCGCCGCCACTGTTTTTATTTCCCATAATCACTCTCGTCTCTGCAGCGATCTTCAGGGACGAGCGGTGGTACGCACACACGAACAATCGGTACGAGCTTTATAAATATTTCCCCTTATTCTCGCTGCGTGGTTTTTTTTCAAAGAAGAACAAAGGGGCTTCTAAGCGGCGGTGTTTCTGTGTCGAGTCATTTGAAGTTGCACATTTAACATTGATACACACACAATCAAACACACTTAGATGCATTTTATTAAATTTTATTTATTTTATTTTATTTTATTTTATTTTTTATTATTTTACCAATTACTGGAGCTTAACATTTTAAAAAATGTCATTCAAATAAATTTGGGGTGATACATTTGTTTCCGAGTGTGTGTGAGGTGCGCAACAAAGATTTAGTTATTTCGCTTTATTAAAAAAGACTTTTTAGCAGAGGCTGTAAATGCGCCAAGCTCTTCACCCGCACTCGGGGTAATTCAGACCCCTCTAGAGGTACACTAATGAGGGGATAATAGCCCCTGTGAAATGTAAATAAAACTCAAATCCCCTTAGTGAGAGAGGGGAGGGGCCAGAGGGGAGGGAGGGGTGGGTTTTCTCTCTCTATTTCTCCTTACGGTTCATCTCGCTCTCATATATTCAGGCTTTTCACACTATTATCAGTCCGTTGAAATTTTAGGGACCCAGGGCTGCTCGGCTGATGCCTGGAAATTTGAATGCATTTAGTTTACTCGCAACTTATTTCACACACACACATAAGGATGCACGTTCCCTCAGGACCGCATGAGGAATCGGGTACCTCTAAAGACGCTGTTGATAAACAGCCGCTACAGGGAAGGCCCAATCCCTTCAATTGATTTTTTAAACACATTATTCATACATCCGGACTGGCTCAAGGGTGAGATAGGCTGACGGGGGCATTTGAAGTGAGGTGGACAGATAGGAACCGGGGACCCACAGTAATGTATTATGCATTATAGACAATGATCAGCCATTACAAATCACCTAAGGGCAGGCGATAGATTGAGTTCTCTGAAATATCTGATAAACCGCTGCTTTGAGGAGAACAAACACACTGAATGGATTTGCCATCATTCAGAGCTTCAGCCGGTGCTTCGAATGCATCGCTACCCACCGGGCACACAAATGCTGGCGTTTCTTTCTTGCTTTAAAAACAAACAATATAACCAACTTGTATTCAAGGTCTTGCTTTACAGTGGAGCTGATGTGGACACGCTGCCTTTTAGTTTTTCTACAAAGCACATGAAAGAAAAAATCGTGTACAGATGTAGCCGGCTTTGACTGGTGGATGTCTCTGTAAACTGATTGCTGTTAAAGTGCTGCTGTATGGGAAATAGAAACGACATTGTTTTGAAAATGACAATTTATTGATACGTAATACAGCAAGCCTCAGAATGAAGGGGTTGAACTAAGATGGAAAGAGAGGGGGTGTTTCCACGTCATTAGTGGCGGGACAGAAAGCACAGACCCCTTGTTGAACATTCACACACACTTTTCTGTCCAACACTTACTGGGGAAATATTAAATCGGTGGTGGAATTGTTTATTTTGATATATAACATGTCCGTCTATCTTTCTCCAATGGTCAAAAGATGTACCTCAGCTGCAGTACCCTTTAAAAAGGTCCTATATGGTTCAGATATGTATGTTCCTTTGATAAACTTTGATGGCACTCTTTGGTACCAATATGTACCTCCAAGGTATGGACTCTTTAGAGTATTTTTTTGAAACCCAGTGACAGCTGGGGTACATATTTTGACATTTTTTTCACATTGTGTTTAAGGGAATGCTGTAAATAATCCTAAAACTAGACTACTGTGATGTACATTCGGACGGGATTAGTTTTACAGGAGGACCTCTGGTAAAATCCTGCTATTCAGAAGTCCTCCGTGTTTTTAATTCCTTCCGATTCGGCCATGTCTGTGTTTTTCTCTCACAACCGCTGTAAAAATTTCAGAGCAATTTATCTACTGTTTTTCGCCGAACTCAAGATGTCCTCTGAGAAATTTAATCCCGTCCGAATGTGAATGTCTGTGTTTGCCGGCAATATCTTTTGAAAACGCGGTTCTTTTCGTGTTTTGGCCAGCGTGATCTGCCGTGAGGTCTTATATTGTACGTTCTGCATCCCATTCAGACATGGATGTTTTTAATGAAAAAATTCAATTAGGATGAGCCAAATCTCATACACTGTTAACTCATTCCCTGGCCCTGCCAGCCATTTTCTAAAAGAGTTGCCCGGCAGCATTTTTTGTGATTGTCACAAAAGTATCACAAAATGCCTTCCAGGTAAATTTTCTTCTAAAAATATATAAAAATACAAATATATCAAATGAAAGAAGAGACCCTCTGCTTTCAAACAAAGATCATGATTCTGAACGATTATCAAAACATACACAGAGTTTAAAATTAGTAAATAACGTTTTGGCTTCAGTTTTTTCATAAATTGGGTAAGTGCACCTTCTAGTGGTCGCGGTTTTGCAGATTAATATAAAAATTCATCAGGAATACTTTTTTATGCAAATGTTTTCTCTTAATTGACGAGATAACTTGTCAGTGGTGGGGAAAGAGTTAAAAAGCAACTATTGTTCCTTTGGTGTGTAAGTGTGTATTAGTACATGTTAAAGATATGCAAAAGTTACATACCCCACAGTAAATATTGACGCGAGTTATTGTCTCCAACGTAAATCTCTTTTCTTGGACTACAACAAACACACGGATTGTAGGCAACAGTTTACTGCCTGGGGTTGTTGACTTGGACACGACTGACATTATCATAATTCCTCCCGCTTCGGAAAATAATGTGTTTTTTTAACCATAACCCACGCAAACATAGCCTAGAAATCTAGACGCACCCTAGCGGCCGCAAAATATATTTGCTGCCAGGGTTTAGTCTAGGCACTCACAATACACTTAACAGCTCCAAAAACCAAAATTTGGTCAGGCCAATCACATCGTGTGTAGCGTCTGTGGGGCGGGCTTAACATGATGACGACAGAGCTGCAACGGTTCCTACTTGAAAACAAAGAATGGCTGCTGCTGCTGGCGAACAGCTTTCTTTTGAAGCGGCTTTGGCCGCGACTTTAGACTTATGTTTTTCTTTGAGAGAAGAGCAAATAACCCTACTGAAGTCCTTTTTAAGCAAGAAAGATGTGTTTGGAGTTTTGCCGACTGGTTACGGTAACTACGTCACCTTCTTCGTTGCTCTGTTCATAGCGCTATCCTATTGCGTGCAGAGGCATTTTGAGGGACAACCTTATATCCCGCCCCTTGCATTGAGCCGTTTGTGTGAAGAGTTGCCAGACCTTACATCTTGATGTAGGTCTGGCTAACCAGGCTAACGCAAACACATTGTATTATACCAAATACACAAAATAACGTTGATTTTTTTGTCATGAAATAGGTGCTGTTTAAGACTGGCTATATCAATATCATGTAAGAAACCTTATTTTTCCAACCCCCAGAATGTTTATGTTAATTAATGAAGATAATAAATTATTAATATATTATTTCTATGGGTTTATTATAAGCAGCCGCCGGTAATAATTTTAAATTTAAGGCAAAATTTTAAACATCATGAACATGGGTATCCAGAGCACATGATCTTCTGCAATGCACAACCACACGAAACAAACACTCCTTCCTCCGGAAAAGCCTGTGAATTTAAGTCCCGTCCGAATCAGAACAGAAAATCACAGACTTCGTGGGGGAAACGTTGAAACTTAAACGTTGTTTGGAAAACTAATCCCATTCGAATAATGCTAATCTTGTGCACAGACTATAAAGATAAAGACTATGACAGCATGCAGTTTACTTTTCTTCAGGAAATTTTACCTCACTCACAAAAATATATTAAAAAGACAAACTTTTAGGAATAATGGAAATGCTGCGAGCATGATGTGAATGTGTAGCATGCAAATATTTAGATATAAAGGTAAAGTAGCCTCAAAATAAATGAAGAGATATGCCCATAATGAGTAATGCCCAGCAGTTAAACAATACAATTGTTTTCAGCTGTGTACAAGCATTATTACTTGTTTTCTGGAGAGCCAATTTACTATTAAGAGCAGAATCAGAGGCCTTAGGGGGTCCAAGATACAAGATACTCATGTAAAATCAAATGAAAAATCTTATCTTATGAACTATGAATCATATTATGGGTATGTGTGGGAAAGAAAGGAAGAGGGTATGGTTGCTCGGATGTCCAGAAAAAAATAAAGAACAGAAATATATTAAATTTTTTTAGTTTCTCCGCACTAATATTTGTCTAATGGAAAGATTTCAATGATCACATTGTCTATTACATTGAACAGCATAACATTCAGGTCATAAGATGTACTGAGAAGTTTCATATTGTTGCAAGTCAAGCAAAAATATATCTAGTAGTTATTACATCTGTAATAAATCAGGAAAAATTAAAAATGGTCCCATATTAGTACCTCAAAGAGTGCATATTAGTATACTGTATATCTGTCCTTAAAGGGCACTGCCCCAGTGACAGCTTGGGACCATTATTTTTGTCTATATACAGCCATATTTAACAATGACATCCACCAGCATCTGAAATATGATTGTATTTATTGACATATGCTGATATTTTGGGAGCAGTGTGAACTCATTAACCCAAAAGATTGTGTCTTTTCTTCAGGTTCCCCCTATCATATTGAATGTACACAGTGCACGGCAGCTCCAGTATAATAACTAGCCTGAATTTGCAAGCACAGACTGAACACCTAAACGTTTGCTGATATCCATGTAATCATTACTTCTGTGTTTCTACATCCCATCCATTGTGACCGGGGTGGAGTAAAGGACGCTGGTTACATTTCTCAAAATTAAAGGCGAAACATTCTCCTTCTAATCTACATAAAACATAGCATTAACCGAGGACATTTTGATCATGAGTTTGCGAAGAGGGAAGAACCCATACATGATGTATGGCCTCAAAAGCTGGCGGATAATAATGACTAAAACTTCGCAGACAGCCAACATATTGTAAGTACATCAAACAGTAATTTTGAAGAGGCTGATCTCAGACAAAGACCGGGGAAATGCCAAACTACGTGATGGCTCTGTGTCAAGCGTAAACAAAAAAGAACAAGCCAGCCACTGAGGCCGAGACGTGCCATTCAGCAGTATTAAGGGATCACCTCATTTCTTTCTTTTATCTAATAGTAGGGATTTTGGGGAGCCTAACACATTGTCTTGGGTAGAGGTTAGCAGACTGGCAGGCACCCATGCTTCAGTAGCTGTGTCTTTAAGGAGACATATGAAGAATGCAGAGAGAGTGCTTTGAGAAACGCCCTGTCGGCGTGCTATGAATGCCGAGTGTTTAGATAGGACCGCACCACCCTGTTCGACCACACCGCGGATGAACGGAAATAACAGGGTTAAAAATGTTCCCGTTTGATATCTGGAGCAGGTGAGATTATCTGGGATATGCGCTGTCAAGAAGACAGAATACAAAAAAGTTCAATACTCTTTCCGTGCCGTGATATTAGCTTTGGTTGTTGTGGTATGTTGTGGTATATGGAGCATAATGAAATTCATTCCTCAAAGCAGATGTTAAGAGGCAAACAAGAAAAGCACAGGGTGATGTTTCTGCAAAGCAACACACTTGATGCTCATTGGCTGAAAGAACTTTAAAAAGTTATCAAAGAAAGTTTCTTTCTTCCAAATGAAGCTTTATTTATAAAAGTCTTTGTGTTTTCTTCATAATTGTTTCTCAAAGGAATTCTGTTTAATGAGTTGTTTGTGTACATGTTAGGCTATAAATATAATATAAAGTAACTAAAACATGCTTATTTGTTGATAATTTAGACTAAAAATCAGATTTACACTAAAATGCCTCATTAAAATTGGTATAAAAAAAATGAATGACTATATTAGAAAAATATAACAAAAAAATAGAAACAATCACCAAGATAAGAAACTTACAGAGTTCTTAACTCATAACAATAAGACATATTGACCCAAACCTGAACAAATAAAGTCAAGAGAA